>NW_024872524.1:0-23173 GCF_019054845.1 Dipodomys spectabilis | reverse complement strand
AGCACTAGTGTTACAATGTTGAGCACACAAAAGTGAGAGACTGTGTTTTGTTTTGTTTTTGTTGGTTTTGGGGCTTGAACTCTTGGTCCTGGGTGCTGTCTCTCAGCTCTTCAGCTCAAGGCTAGTGGTACTACTTGAGTCACAGCATCTCTTCCATCTTTTTCTGCTTATGTGGTGCTGAGGAATCAAACCCAGGACCTCATGCATGCAAGGCAAGCACTCTACACTGAACCACCCTCCCAGCACCTGAGAGACTCTGTTTTAAAAAATCATCTAAACAACATTTACTTTCTGTTTTGTGTTATATAATGAAATAAAGAATATCTTTTTATATTTTTGAATGGTCATACTTCTAAATTTATATTAAATTCAGCCACTTTATCCTTTTCAAAGTCATGTAATATCTCTGAGAGTTTGCTTCTGTAAAGATTGTTTTTGCATTGATAATTTATTCTGAGTCATTTTTATTTTTTATCAAAATCACTTTATATTTTATGGTTTTTTGTGTTTTTTTTTAAGTGTGAAAATAACAGAGAGGTTACAATTAAATGGGCAAGGTAATGAGTACATTTCTTATCAAGCATTGTTGCATACTCCTTTGTTTCTCCTTACTATCCCTTCCCATCTCAACCCCCTTACGTCCCATTTCCCCCTCCCCTTTCCCCCAACTAAAGTTGTAAAATTTGTTTTTCGACATAATGTCTTGTATATCTCATTGTTGCAATGGATCCACCTGTATCCCTATTTAAAAAATTTTTCCCCTTCCCCTCCACAAATTATACCAACATCAAATACAGCGAAAACAGGGGTTATACCATGCGGGAGGGACATAAAAAGTAACAAAGAAGTCATCTTATAAATATATTAGAAATAATTACAGAAAAGAAAAAAAATTTGAATTCTTATCATGGGGTTCACTTCACCTAACATCAACTTATCTAACAATTTCTGCATGTCTCAGACATACACTAGTAATTGCTAATAAGGGAAACCATGGGACCTATGTTTCTTTGGGCCTGGCTTAGTTCACTTAATATAATTTTTTCCAAGTTTTCCATTTCCTAACAAATGGGGCAATATCATTCTTTCAGATAGAGACATAGAATTCCATTGTGTATATATACAACATTTTCTTGATCCATTCATCTAATGAGCAACATCTGGGTTGGTTCCATATCTTAGCTATGGTAATGCTGCAATAAATATATCTGTGTGGTAGCTTTAGTATGGTCTTGTTTGTGATCATTTGGGTAAATGCCCAAAAGTGGGATTGTTGGGTCATATGGGAGCTCTATGTGGAGTCTTTGGAGGAACCTCCATACTACTTTCCAAAGTGGTTGAAAAAGATTACACTCTCACTAACAATGAAGTAAGGTTCCCTTCTGTCCACATTCCCTCCAGCATCTGTTGTTATTAGAGTTCTTGATTATAGCCATTCTAACTTGGGTGAGGTGATATCTCAGTGTTGATTGATTTGCATTTCTTTTATGGATAGGGAGGTTGAGCATTTCTGCATGTCTTTATTGGTCACTCTCCTTCCCTCTTCAGAGAAGTTTCTCTTTATGTCTTTAGCCCACTTATTTATTGGGCAGTATTTTCTTTGAGTATTTGTTGTTGGGGGATTTAATTTTTTGATTTCCAGGTCTGTTTTAGATATGAAACCGTTTTCAGTTGTATGGCTAGTGAAGATCCTCTCCGATTCCGTGGGCTTTCTATTGATCCTGCTAGCTATGTCCTTTGCCATGCAGAAGCTCTGCAATTACAAGCAATCCCATTTGTCCAACCTTTCTTTCATTTGTTGTGCTTTTGCATTTCTTTTCAGAAAATTTCAGCCTTTGTCAAGGAGACCTAGGGTTTCTCCTATTCCATCCTGTAATGTTTTCAAAATATCTGCTTTGACTCCGAGGTCTTTGATCCATTTGGACTTGATTCTGGTACAGGGTGATATATAAGGATCTAGCCTTAATGTTCTACAAGTGATTAACCAATTTTGCCAGTACCATTTACTGAACAGCCTTTCTTCGATTTTATCTTTTTAGATCCTTTATCGAATATTAGATGATTATGAGTCTGTAGGTTCATTTCTGGGTTTTCAATTCTATTCCATTGTTCCTGAGATCTTTTCTTGTGCCAGTACAAAACTGTTCCAATTACTATGGCTTTGTAGAAGAGTTTGAAATTTGGTATTGATATTCCTCCAACACTGTTCTTTCTGTTAAGGATCGCTTTTTGCAATTGGGGGTCTTTTGTTGTTCCATATGAATTTTTGGATTGCCTCTTCTATTTCCTTGAAGAATGCGGTTGGAATATTGATAGGTATGACATTGAACTTGTAGATAACCTTGGGAAATATTGCCATTTTCACAAGGTTCATCCTTCCTATCGAGGAACATGGGAGGTTTTTGCCACTTTCTAAGTTCTGTTTTGATTTCCTTTTTCAGATTTTTAAAGTTTTCTTCATAGAAGTCCTTCACTTCTTTGGTTAAGTTAATTCCTAGGTATTTTATTTTTTGTGGGGCTATTAAAAATGGAAAAGCTTTCTTGATTTGAGCCACACTTTTCTCATTGTTGGCGTACAGAAATGCCATTAATTTTTGAGGGTTAATTTTATACCCTGCTATTTTTCCAGGTTTGAATCAGCTTGAGTAATTTGGGAGTGGTGTCCGTGGGATTCTTTAAGTACAAGATCATGTCATCTGCAAAGAGGGAGAATTTTACTTCTTCTTTCCCTATTTGGATCCCTTTTATGTTGGCGTATTGTCTTATTTCTGTAGCTAGGCATTCTAATACTAAATTGAAGAGAAGGTGAGAGAGTGGACATCCTTGTCTCATTCCCGAGTTAAGAGGAAATGGCTTTAGTTTTTCACCATTAATTATAATGATGGTTGTAGGTTTTCCATATACAGTTTTTATTGTATTGAGGAATGTTCCATGGATTCCTAATTTTTCCAGAACCTTCATCATAAAGGGGTGTTGGATCTGGTCCAATGCTTTTTCTGCATCTGTTGAGATAACCATGTGGTTTTAATCCTTGCTCTTGTTGATGTGATAAATTATATTAATTGATTTGTGTATATTGAAACAGGTTTGCATCCCTGAAATAAATCCAGTATATTGGTGTATGATTTTTTGGATGAATTGTTGAAGTCGATTGGCCAAAATTTTGTTGAGAAGTTTTGCATCAATGTTCATCAAAGAAATGGGTCTATACTTCTCTTTCTTTGATGAGTCCCTGCCTGGTTTGGGGATGAGGGTTATGATGGCTTCATAGAATGTGTTCGGTAGTGAACTTTCTCTTTCAATTTCATTGAAGAGTTGGAGTAGTATTTGTGTGAGCTCTATTTTGAAGCTCTTGTACAATTCCGCTATAAATCCATCAGGTCCTGGGATTTTCTTACATGGGAGGTCTCTTTTTGCTGTGACTATTTCAATGCTTGATGTGGGCCCCTTAATATGCTTTAATTCATCTTGGTTTAGTATTTGCATGTTGATAATTGCTAGCAAAAGGTCCATTTCTGCCAAGTTTTCAAACTTATTAGCATAAAGATTTGAAAATATTCACTTTTAATGTTCAGAATCTTGGTTGTTTCTGTGGTGATGTTTCCATTCTCACATCTGAGTTTATTTATTTGGGTGTGTTCCTTCTTTTTCTGATAAGATTTGCTAAGGCTTTGTCAATTTTGTTAATTTTTTCATAGAACCAACTCTTTGTTTTGTTGATTCATTCTGTTTTTTTTTTATTTCTAATTCGTTTAACTCGGATTTAATGTTAATTATTTCTTTCCATCTATTGAATTGGGGTTTATCTTGGTGTTCTTTGTCAAGGTGGTTCAGATGTCTCATTAAGTGGTTGGTTTCAGATCTCTCTAATTTGTTGGTGTAGGAATTCAGAGCTATAAACTTGCCTCTGAGTACTGTCTTTGTAGTGTCCCAGAGGAGCTGGTAATATGTGTGTTCATTTTTGTGGAATATCATGGACATTTGAATTTCCTTTCTAATCTCTTCCATGACCCCCTCGTTATTCAACAGTGTGTCGTCCAGCCTCCATGCGTTACAAGACTTTTTTGGTGTTGAGTTCTAATTGTATTCCCTTGTGGTCTGAGAGGATGCAAGGTGTAACTTCAATGTTTCTGAGTTTGGACAAGTTTGTTTTGTGACCTAAAATGTGATCTCTTTTGGAAAATGTTCCATGAACTGCAGAGTAAAACGAGTATTCTGATGCTACTGGGTGAAATATTCAGTAGATGTCTGTTAAATCTATTTGCTCTATGCAGTTGTTTAAATCTGCGGTTTCCCTGTTGATTTTTTTTTTTGCTGATTTGATCTATATAGTGGGGATAGTGGTGTGTTAAAATCCTCAACAATTAATGTCGTTGGATCTATGTGAGATCTGAGGGAAAATAGTGTCTCTTGGATAAATTTTGGTGCTCTATTGTTTGGCAATTCCATATTTAGAATTGTAATATCCTCCTGAAATAGAGAACCCATAAGTCATATGTAGTGACCTTCTTTATCTCTTTACACTAATTTTAATTCGAGGCATATTTTATCTGATATTATTATTGCAACTCCTTCCTGTTTATGGCAGCCGTTTGCTTCGTAGATTTTATTCCATCTTTCATTAACAAAATGTGTTTGCTTTTATAGGTAAAGTGTGCCTCCTGAAGGCAGGAGATAGAATTATCTTGCTTTTTAATCCAACTAGACAGTCTATTTCGCTAAATTGGAGCTTTAAGACTGTTAATGTTGAGAGGTAGGACTGAGAGGTGTTTGGTAGCTCCTGCCATGCTATCCACCTCCTTGGGGGCTGTGGAAACTTGGTTTTTCCTATGGTTCTTGGATTCTCAGTTTGGGTGTGGTTTCTTAGCCATTATTGTGGTCTTGTTGGGTTTCTGTGTGTAGGTCATCTTTAAGTATTTTTTATAGGGCTGGTTTGGTGGAGATATATTTTTCAGTTTTTCTTTGCTATGGAAGGTTTTTATTTGACCTTCGGTTATGAAGGAGAGTTAAGTTGGGTACAGTATTCTTGGTTGAAAATTGTTTGTCTTCAGGGCATGGCATACAGCCTGCCAGGCTCTTCTTGCTTTACTTATCTATGCTGAAAAATATGAGGTGATTCTAATTGGTTTTCCTTTATAGATGATTGATCTTTTCTCCTTGACATTTTTAAGAACTTATTCTTGATCTGAATTGGTCCTGTGTAGATTATAATGTGACAATGGGAAGTGCTGTTCTGTTCTGGTCTATTTGGGGTTCTACAAGCATCTTGTATCTGAATAGGCCTATCTTTTTGTATGTTTGGGAAGTTCTCTGCTAGGATCCTGTTAAACAAATTTCCTCGACAATTAACTTCTGTCTCTACGTGCTCCTCTACACCATTTGTCCTCAGAGTAGACCTTCTGATTGTGTATTCCAAATGTTGAATAGATCTATCATATTTCTTGGATTTGTCTTGGATAATTGTATGTTCTTTCTCTATAATACCTAGGCTGTCTTCAATCCCCAAGTTTCGATCTTCTGCATGCTCTAACCTACTGTTGTCTTTCTACTTGGTTTATTTCTTTTCCTTCTATTTGGTCGGCCTTGATGGCTTCAAATTCTTTGCTGAAGCCTTGTTTTAGATCTTCTATGAACTTCTTTACTTCCTTAATTTGGTGTTCTCAAATCACTTAGTTGACTGGTTATGGATTACTTGGACTCCCATTCCTGATGTCGGGCTCCATTCAGCATTCCCTGTGTGGTCGCCCTGAATTCTTTCAGCTGTCTATTTATGGATTCCATGAATGCCTCTATTGATCTTTGTCTATTCTCATCCTGATGTCACAATTCCTGTGTTATGCTTTGATTAGCTTCCTCACGTTCATGCAATTCCTGTAGTTCCCTTTGACTGTTCTCAGCCTGCTCACGCAATTCCTTTATTTCTCTTTGACTGTTCTCAACCTGTTCACGCAATTACTGTATCAGTCTTTGAGTAGTTTCCTGACAGTCACGAAATTCCTGTACTAATGTTTGGTTTGTCTCCTCTCTCTCTCCCTATCACGTTCAAACTGAGTCCTTTGCAAGCTTTCATTCTTTTCATTCACCAAGTTTTCCAATAATGTTTGTAGTGCTTTGCAGGAACTCTCCTCCGGATTATTCATTAACTGTTCTGTCACTGGATTATCATGAATGGGAGTTGAGATACCCAGACTTGCCATTTTTCTCGTTTTCTGGCTTGTTCTGCACACTTGATATGAAAGTGACACCAATTTTTTTTGCTAAAACACTATTTTAAGGCAAGCATCAACCAAAGTCCTGTAGTTGCATAGTCAAAATGGCTGCAGATAGAAGCTAGTGTAACAGATACAATCTATTCAACACCAAAAAACTATGCATTAATGGGCTAAGAACAGCAAAGGTGAATTTTTCAAATCAGAAATTATTATGTTTAGGGAGAAATGTGGGGGAAAATAGGATTAGAAATATGTGGAGAAGTTAAAGTAAATTTAACCAAGTCCTAATCTCCGAGAGGGAGAGGGATTGGACAGAATGATAGGAGAGAAATTAAAAAGAAGATAATCAAAAATGGAAAAACAAAAATTTAAATTTAAAAAGTGAAACATTTAAAAATTATGTAACTTTAAAGAAGTGATATTGAGAGAAGAAAAGGATAGGATGACAGGAAGGGATGATAGAAAGGAGACATGAAAAACTAAAAAATAAAAATTCTTAAAATATTTACTTGAAAATTATATGGTATAAAGATATAATACTGCTATTAAACAGTTAAGCCTAAAAGTTTGTGAATTAAGTAATACATTTCTGGATTAATTATGTACACAATGGGGGATAAGTTCTAATAATCGATGAAGGGTATTTATCTGGGGATGAGGCAAAACAGCAATTAAGTCATGCAAAAAAAAAAAAAAAGAAAGACAAAAAAATGAAAAGAATCAAAAAAAATAAAAACAATTTAAAAAGGACCAAAATGTCAATAGCGATTTTTTAAAAAAGCACACACACACACACACACACACACACACACACACACACACCTAAAATAAAAATTAGGAGAAGAAGAAAAAAATGATTAATAGAAAACAATTAAAAAATTAAAACAAATGGGACCACAAAAAGTTGTTTAATTTTCGGGTGTGTGTGTGTGTGAGGAATGGGAAGATCCTGTATCTGCCCTGTGTCTGTAATCAGTCTCTTCGTGGAGTCTCTGGTCTGCCTGTGGTGCTTGGTTTTCCTGTGGCCTGATTGATTTCTTACATCAGTTTGTTTGAGCAGTCAATAAAATGCTCCGCTTTATCCAGGATTTTGTGATCCTCCTTCAGGCTGGTTCAGTGGGAGGGAGATCTGCTTTGAGTATCACGAAAGAGAAAGATGGCTGTTTCCTCTAATTTGGAGATGCTGTGATGAGGCTACGTTCTGGGTAGGGTTGAGGCGTTTCAGCAAACAGTAGCTTTTCCCTGAGGGGCTAGCTCCTGAGACACTCCCAGACCCCAGCCTGGAGCCATTCTCAAGATTTATGTTTATTGAATTTCAATTGATTGTCTAGGCTGCGGTAGGTAGGGGCAGCCTCTGGTTCTGTTAACCCAGTGAAGATAGTCACTCCTCTGTGGGGCAGAACTCTCTCTGCTTGGGCTAGGTGACTTTCTCCTGGGTGGATCTGAGCCTGGAAGCTCAGGTCAGATACCTGTGACCTTCTAAATGACACTTTTGTTTTCTTCCAAGGCCTGAGTTGGAGCTAGTTGCTCAGCCTGGCCTTTCTCAGTATCAAAGATGATGTCTGGTGAGAGGGGGAGGGGCAGCCTTCCCTCCTCTGCTCCATGAGAAGGAGTGAGGATGTCAGGATTCTACTCAGGCAGGAGTCTTTGTTCCTGGTTATCTCTGGTCTGTGATCTGCTCCTTTTCAGTTCTTGTTGGCGTTGAGTAGAATCCGCTCACCCACTGCATATGGCGCCTTTGTACTGGACACTCTGTTGTAGATATGGTGGCTATGGGTGCCACAGATGCTGCCACAACCGTGGCTACTGGCAAGTGCTTAGATCTATCTTCTTGCCTGGATCTTCCCTCTCTAGTCAAACTCTGTGTACAGTGTTGGCACACTTGGTGTGATTATCTAGGCTAGTACTGTTCACTGGAACACTAAAACTGCTTTGTATGTGAGAGCTTGTTTAGCCTCCAGGTTCTCCTCTACCATCTTCCTCCGACCTCCATGAAACGCCTTATATTTCATGTTGATTGGTTATTATGCAACAAATACCTTCAAATGTACATGTAGTGTCAAAAGATAGGCATATGAATATTCTCATACAGCTCTTATTTATCTGTTATGCACTTTCACTATTATGATATTTCTCTCTCTCTTATACTCTCTATCATTTCCTCACTTTCTCTTTCATGCTTCACGTCTGCTGCTTAGAATTTCTGGTGGTCTACTATTATCCGTCAGGATCCACTGGTTTGTGGGAACATGATATGGACAATCAGTTACCTTTGCCTTATTGAAGAGTTACAACTGTGATGTGATATTATTATTTGCCATTCTAAATGGTAAAACAACAGATCTAGGAATTCCTTTTCAATTTTATTACTATTATAAATTTTATCTCATAGGAATAATTGGGATGGATAAGATACTTTCAACCTGTGACCTAAAAGTATGTTTCCTTTTACAAACAAACTTTTCCTTTGAGTATCAGTGAGTAACTACATGTAATGAAAACAAAGCTATCCTATGGAAAGTAGACTGAAAAACAAGATAATGGGGAAGTGAGTACAAAGGATACCCATCATAGAGCACAGATCCTCAGGGCAGTTTATCATGTACACTTTGTGAGAATGACAATGTGTTAGGAACTATACATTAAATCACTGAACACTTGATATGTATATGCAAATATATTTATATATTTACATTTGTTTATATATGCATATATGTATGTGCCCTTATATATGTACACATGTATGTTACTATACTCACAAATACACACATACATATACCCATGTATACATGCACACATGGAGAAAGACACATAGTTATAGTCAACATAAGTTTCACTAGTTGTTGAATATGCCTTAGACGGAATTCTTGGAACCAAATATGTTGAAGATGTATTTGTCTCTAAGAGTTCTTTTACCACTCCTCTTATCTCTTAAAACTGGTACGTTTTAAGACATGAGATTCGACTTGCAAAATGCAGTACAAGTGATAGGAATTCATTCGGAAATCTCAGTAAGTAAAGGTCGTATGGTGTCACCCTGCTCCCCATGGAATGCTTGCTCTTGTAGACTCTCAACAACCAAAGTAGCAGGAGAATATCCTATCAGAGTATATACTATCAGAGGGGGGTTGGAGGGAGGATTTGGGTGATGTGAAGGGAAGGGATGGTAGGGGAAAAACAAAGGATTGGGTAACAATGCTCAATAAGAAATGTACTCACTTCCTTCCTTATGTAACTGTAACCCCTGTGTACAGTGTCTTTACAATAAAAATATATATTAAAAAGATACAAGGAAAACTTCTGTACTTATGGGAAGTTGTATTTATCAGTCAATATCAGTAAGGTGTTGGTTTTAGGACCACAGGCATATTAAAATGTTGGATCCTCAAACTTTTTACTTGAACACAGTATATTATTTACATTAGAATGTGTCCACAAACTAGTTCAGAGTAATTGCTATGAAACATTTTACTACATTTTATGTTTGTAATGGAAAATAAAAGTATATGCACTATCAACAGATACAAATTTTTTCAATTTTTTTTGTCTTTTTGTCTGCATTTTGTGGATGGAATTGGGAGAGCAATTTTGAAAAGCTCAAATTTCATCACCAAGAGCTGTCTGCAAAATGTAAAAGGATCTAATACAGCATCTTGAATAGTATGGAACTCCAAGGAGAAGTACTTGAATTGAGACATTATCAGAAAGTCTAACCACGCAAGGACTTTTTAGAAGCACAGCTGCTAGATTTCTAATGGAGAGCTCTCATAACCCTTTGTGAAACACAAGTCAGAACCTCATTGAAGTGTAGATTGTTTTCCCTCACCTTTCTCTCAAGCTCAGTCATTATCAATCAACATTTAGCTAATCTTGAATAATCCTCTAATAACCAAATGTTGATGGAATGTTCATATGCAGAAAACCTGGGAAAGCAAACTTTTTCCAGTTAGGACAATCTATATTCTATGCTCCAGCAGAGAGAAAACTAGGTAAGCATCTATTTACAACCTTCTGAATAGTTCTGATTCTGCCCACATCAGTTATCTATCCATACCTGTGATGGAGTGAGAGGATTTTAAAAGAATTTAGTGATCTAAAATTTAAATTTAAATGTGGAATGAAATTAGTTCCAATACATCATATTAAGATATTTAGAAACAAGTGAAAAACCTAAAGGTCTATACGATTTTTTTTTATTGGAATTGTAGGGATATTGGAAATTGGTTCTCTATATTTTAAGCAACTTGCAAGAAGAATTGGAAAAACACAATTTACATTCAGAGTAGACCTGTCACACTGATTTTTGTATATTGAAAGGCGCACAAGCCTCAACAATATGTAAATGCTATCCTCTTATTTATCTCTAAAGTTTTATGCATCTGGTCCATTAACATTAAAATTTCAAAAAAAATTAATTTTTAGCTAATTGTCCAAAGGGGTTTTGCTTCATCATGTCAGTGTTGAATAGAGAATATGTGCATTTCAATGTAAAATGCATCTGGATAATTGTCAACCTTTCCATTTTTCTTTCTTCCTTTACCCCAACCCCACATATCCCTTCAAGTTTCCTACTTATATTCTCACTTATGTATATTGAGTTATATGACTGTATTAGTCCACCATTTCCATCTCCATTCTTCTGTTCTACTCCCTTTATGCCCAAATCTCCCTTTGAAGACTGATTTCAACTTCATGGGATTTTGTTAAATATCTCTGCCATTGGTATGTGGCTTTGGGCTTGCCATATCCTCTCTTCCATGTTTGACCTACATAAATGAGGATATTTCTACATTTTTCTAATCTCTGAATGTCTGAGTAAGGTCATTAATCTGGGTATCCTTTTCATTTTTTAAATTTCAAATATAATATAAGCTTTGTTTGACTAGTCATTTTCTAAAAATGAGTGATATTCATGAACACTAATATTTTGGTACCAAATTGGGACTGTAGTAACCTTGATGATAATAGTAACAAATCTATTTTAAGTAGATTGAGATGCAACTAAAGTATTTTCATTATATTTATTTCTTAGTGATCATTTTTTAATGAATAAATGAGACTTTTCCATCCAGTTTAGGTTAAGAGCGTTAAGTAATGGACTAGATGGTAAGTAAATCCGAAAATGTTTTAGGCTACAGGGGTTCAGGAAAATGTAGGATCAATGGATACTACAGTATTTTTCCTGATAATAGAATTTGAGGGCAAGTTATTTTATAATGGTTCATGTTAGGGAACAAGATAACTTCAGAGGAAGAGTCAGAAAATTTGTGGGAATCAGGGCAATCTGAAACTCATTTCCATAGTGCAAACTGATAAAAACTAGACTATTTTTCTTAAACATTAGAATTGGACTATCATTAGGGTGAAAGTTAGGTTTCAGTTGCAGCTGTGGTTAGTGTTAGCATTAGGGCAATGATAATTTAGTGTAAAACTGAAACTATCTTTGAATAACAAGTCATGTTAGAATTAGGATGAATGTGAAATATGAACCTGCTAATTATATTAAGATTAGGATATGTGTGAGGGTTAGCCTCAATATTCCAGTTAAGGTTAGGGTTACAAAAATGGCAAGATAATGAGTAAAACTACAAACTATTTTTAGAGAGATTAGTTGAATCAAACTTAGGATGAATAAATCTAATGTATTTGTATGGCTTTTAGAATCCAAAGGCTATTAGTACTATGGTTAGGGTTACTGTTCTAGTTCAGGTTAGACTTAGGGTTAGGGAAGGGTAAGCTTTAAGGTAAAACTGAGAGTTTTCTGCTAACATTTTCAAGTAACATAAGTGTGAAATTTAACAAAAACTACAGAGTTTTCCGAATTTTCCTGTTCAGGGTTCAATAGGGTTAAATTTAGAGTTAGGTTTCTAGTAGGTTTAGATATATAGTTAGGGTTAGAAAGTAGAGTATAATTTAAGTAAACCTGCAACTTCTTTTTAGAGATATAGGAGTTCAGTAAAAGTTAAGATCAGTGGAAACTATGATAGTTTTCATGATTTGAAGATTTGAGGTTAATATTCATAATAGGGAACGATTTCAGAGTCCAATTCAGGGAATCTGTAGGATTTGGTGCAAAGTGCAAATAAATCATTTCAAAGACCATGAGTATCTGTTAGGATAAATTTTCCATTAATTTTAGGATTAGGTTACTATTATCATCAAGGTTACTCTCACGGTTCTGACCAGGATTAGATTTAGGATTATGGAAATGGAAGGTTGAGAACTTGAGTGACTTACTTCTTTTGTGTATGTATATGCACTTTTCTAAGGCTAGAAGTCAAGGCTTGGGTTATATCCCTGAGCATTATGCTGTAGGCTAGCATTCTACCACTTGAGCCATGATTCCACTTCCATCTTTCTTTGACAGTGAATTGGAGATGAGAGTCTCACCGATTTTCCTATCCAAGCTGACATTGAACTGAGATTCCCAGATCTCTGCCTTATGATTAAAGGTAGAATTAAACTCATGAGCTACAAGTGCCATGGAAAGTGCCTGACTTTTATTGATTGTTTTTACTTTTGTTCAAGATCAACATTGAATTCAATATCTGAAAGCATTGCTCATTAGGTAACAAGTTGCCACTTGAGCCATATCTCCAAAAATGATTATCTTAAATAGCTGGAAATCATTAAATTTTCTTCAGATGATATGTATCATTAGTGTTGTTCTAAAAATTATCCTAACCAAAACAGATTTATAGACCCTAGAGGTGATCTGAGCAGATTCTTATGGTTGGCTTCTAATTGCATAATATTTTAGGGACATGATTTTTTAATTATTATTTTAAGTAGCAAAGGAGTTAGTAAACAAGGCAGTTTCTGCGTACAATATACCTTGATCAATGCCAACCCTTTCAACATTCACATCCTTCCTCTATGCACCTCTTCCTTCACTCTTCTTAATTTTGTAGGATATTTACTGGATTACTCTGTGCACTTCCCCCATTTTCTCCTGGTCATTCTTGTACCTTTTCCCCCTTCACCCCTGTTTTGACTAGCCACTTACATATGATCCAGCAACTCTATTCCTAGGCATTTACCTGAAAGATTACAAACCAGGAAATAGTACATATTTCAGCACAACCATGCTTACTGAATCAGCCCAGATACCCCTCAAGAGAGAAATGATTCAAGCAAATGTAATACACACACACACACACACACACACACACACACACACACACACACACACAGGAAATCCTACTTACCCTTCAGAAAGAGTATTGTACTATTTGTATCTCTCATTACTCCTTTCTTCTGCCTGGTATCACATTGTTGTTGTACTGTCCCTGTACTGCAGTAAGTGACACATGCAAACTGATGTAAAAGATTGTCAGTGTTATCGGCTAGCCATAGATTCCTAAATATGAGTTATATGCTCATTCTCTTTGTTTATTCATGCCTTTGAGTAGTGATTGCACAGTTTCATTTGTACCATTTGCTACACAGAAAAGAGATGAACCATGTGTATGTATATATACATATATGCACATACATGTATATACATACATACATGGATATTTGTACACATATGGGTATATATTAAATACTTGAATA
This sequence comes from Dipodomys spectabilis, assembly GCF_019054845.1. Lineage (NCBI taxonomy): Eukaryota > Metazoa > Chordata > Mammalia > Rodentia > Heteromyidae > Dipodomys > Dipodomys spectabilis. Next base: position 9,404 of record NW_024872524.1, on the reverse strand, counting down.
TATTTTATATTTTTGAGAATTATGGAGCTAACAAAAATCACATGCATTTTATTTCTTAGTCAATTCTTTCAAAGCCTAAATAACGTTGTCTCCTTTGAATACATAATTTTAAAGAGAATATCACCATCTCTAATCTTTCAGTGGCCTTCAAATTAGATGTTCAAATGAGAAAAAGTTATTTAGGCTTTTTGGTGAAAGAGAGGAGTATTACTAGGGTTCTATTCAGGTGTTCTCTGCTTGCTAGATAGGACTTTATTTTTATAGCAACAAGCAGCTCAGTTACTTTTGCCATACATCTAGTCCATTTTATTTAGTTGAAGTTTTGAACTTTTTGCCCAGGTCTGATCTTAGATTGACTGAATGATCTTAGATTGCTTCTTATGTCTCCCACACAATTAGCTAGGATTGCAGATGTGAACCACTATGGCCAGCTCATTTGTTGAGATGGATGTCTTGGCAGTTTTTTCTCTGGCCTGGCCTCATTTCTGCTTCCTGATCAGCTGGGTTTACAGATGTAGGCTACTATACTAGATGTACATGACACATTTTTTTAAAAGAGGTTTTTATTGAAAAATAAAGTATAGAGGGGTTATAGTTACATGAGCAAGGTAATGAGTAATTTTCTATTAAGCCTTGCTGCCTCCTCTGTTTTCCCCTACCCTTCCTTCCTTCCCAACTGCACAATTACTCCTCCACTCCCACCTTCCCCTCTTCCCTGCCTAAATTGAAAAGTTCCTTTTTCAACATAGTGTATTGTGTATCTCATTGCTACAATGGGTCAGCCTGTATCCCTATTTAAACAATTTGTTTTTTCCCTTCCCCTCCCAAAGCTAGAGAATTGTGTATACAAGATACAGGGCACTGACACCGAATACAGAGAAAACAGGGGTTATACCATGGTGGAGGAACATACAAAGAAACAAAAAAATCAAATGTTATATAATAAATCCCTATCTTGTAGTTCAATTTGCTTAAGAATATCTTATCTGGTCATATGTACATACTTTTTGAACTTTTATTCTTGTCCCAGATATATACCACTTATTGCAAATAAGGGAAACTATAGGACCTATGATTTTTTGGGTCTGACTTATTTCAGTTAATATAATTTTTTCCAAGACTCCACTTAGAGCTCACCCAGCAATCCCACTTTTGGGCATTTACCAAATTATCAAAAACAAGAACATACTAAGCTACCAGCACAACTATGTATATTGCAGCATTATTTACAACAGCTAAGATATCAAACGGACTCAGACGCACCTCAGTAGATGAATGGATATATACTTATATACATATGTATGGAATATATACATATATACTTATGTGTATATATATATATATATACATATATATGTGCCACACTTTCTTGTATATATATGCATTTACATATATACGTACACATATATATGTGTATGTATATACATACATACATATATGTGTATGTATATACATACAGATATATACATACACATATATGTATGTATGTATACATACAGATATATACATACATATATATATATATATGTATATACATATATATATATATATATATATGAATTCTATTCCTGCATCAGAAAGAATGACATCATCCCATTTGTTAGGAACTGGAAAGATGTGAAAAAAATATAGTAAGTGAAATAAGCCAGGCCCAAATATCCATAGGTCCCATGGTTTCCCTTACTTGAAGTAACTAATACAGGGTACCATATAATCATATAAGATGCTGTTAAGTGAAATGAACCCCAAGATAGGGACACAAATGATTTTTATTCCACAAGCTTCTTATCTTTATATAATCCCCCCACATAAATTTGGAAGGGAGTTGTGGTTCAAGTATGGAGCACCACCAGTTAGGGAAAAAGCTTAAGTGAGAAGGTAAGGTTTAACCACAATATCAGAGTTTAAACCACAATATCAGTACTTAAATAAGTTTATTTCTTTCTTTGAGGTTTTTATTAAATTGCTCAGAAAATAGCAACATTATATTTATGTTTAACAGTACTATTAGAATCATGTTATATTCATTGATGGTATTCTTTATTTTCCTAAATTTTACTTACTCATTAATAATATCCAGTAATGAAAAGAGATGAATACTGTTTCTCAAGTTTTTATGACAGTTGAGTATATGAATGATGCATACAAGGAGTTTGTACTGAAAATAGATATTTGAAAGCTCTTCACATAAGTAAATGATAGTTGAAGAAGCTGTGGACATGTATGAAATAAACTAAAGAAATCGCAAGGAAAGATAAGGTATGATTCTGGAAACCACACAATTTTGGAAGAAAAAAAAAGGAAAATATGTAGCTTCTGGTAAGAACTTTGTAACCCACCTATACATTTGATTCCTTATTTCTAGTGGAAGGAATTTCAGTTAACTTTATTTTACAAAGTTAAACATGATTGACATTTAATATTAACTGGCCTCTGTCTCAGGTAAGCTATTATTCTAACCAGGCACCAGGAACTCATGCCTATATTCCTAGCTACACAGAGGGCTGAGATCTCTAGATCCTAGTTCAAAGCCAATTTAGAGAGGAAAGCTGGTGAGTCGTTTCTGTTCAATTAACCACAAGAAAACTGGAAGTGGCACTGTGGCTCAAAGTGGCAGCACTAGCCTTGAGTAATAAACCTCAGAGACAGAACCCAGGCCCTGAGTTCAAGCTCTCTGAAATTATTCTTATCAGGATTTCTCTAACTTGTTTAGAAGAATGTTTTAAACTTAGGGATTTTTTATTTCATGTTGTCAGCATTGATTTTTAAGATGTGTAGAGAAAAATTATTTATAGTCAGAACTGGTTTGTATTGTTTTGTATTACACATTGCCTCTACACCCAGAGATCAGCAGGAAAGTAGATGGCCAAATCCTGACTGTTGGTAATGTATATGAATATGTGTTTCTTTTAGCAAAGAAAAAAATTATGAGTTGGTAGCCCTTATATATAACACCTTAATAGTAATTATATATAATTACTATTATTACTAGTATTTTTTTGTCGGTTTTGGGACTTGAGCGCTAGGCCTGGGCATTGTCCCTCAGTTCTTCAGCTCAAGGCTTGCAAAAGTGCCAGTTCACATTTTCTGAACCTTAAGTTGGAGATAAGGGTCTCACAGACTTTCCTACAAGTGCTAGCTTTGAAAAGTGACCTTCAATCTCAGCCTCCTTAGTAGCTAGGATTACAGGTGTGAGCCACTAGCACCTGGCAGTACAATTATTTTGAAAAAGAAAAAAAACCACGATTGTATCCTTAAAAATTCACAATATGGCAAGTGTATCTGTAACGTAAGTTGTATCAAGGAACCATCAGCAGCAATCATTTTCAGATCTCACTATGTCCTGTCCAATGCCAGATAATACTTCATTAATTTATTTTACTTTTTCCTAACAAAGTTTATTATGAATGTAAAACAGCACAATTTTCTATTGAGTATAAAGAATTCTTTAGCCCTGGTGCTTGAAATCAGGGCCTAGGCACTCTCTCTGAGTGTCTTTTGCTCAAGGCTAGCACATTTCCAATTGAGCCATAGCACCATTTCCAGTTTTTCTGCTTATGTCATACTGAGGAATCAAATCAAGTGCTTCATGCATGCTACCCTAGCACTCTACTACATTCCCAGTCATTGAGTCTTTTGTTGTTGCTGTTTTAAGATAGCATTCTACTATGTGTCCTTCTGTTGGCCTAAAATTTAGACTGGTCCCAAGCTTACTCCTAAATCAGCCTCCCAAATTCAGAGATTACAGACATTGAACATCATATTCAGCCCACGATTCTTTGTGATACTCTTTTCAGATATAGAAAGAGTTATTCTGTCTTCCTTGGATTGGATGGTTTTTGCTGTTAATCACATTTCTTGTCCTGGTATGTTGCCCCTTCTAGATCAATAGAAATATTTCAGGTTGTGATCTTGAAAATGATCCTTGCCGTCCAACAACATCACATTTTTGTGAAAAGCACTAGCTGGCCTAATGAGCATAGCAGCCAGCTGGAGCTCAGCTATCTGATGGCCTTAGGGTCCAACAATGCAATCATTACTGTGCACCTGATGAAAACTGTCAGAGATAATTTTGATTTATTCCATACAATTCTCAACTACTTGCCATTCTCAGTTTTGTATGCTTTAAATTCTGTTAAACATTAATTACTATTTCGTCATTCTCACAAGTAACATATATGTCTTACTTTAAAATGTATTCAAACATGCAAAAAGTTATCGTAGTTCTGTCCACCAGTGGCTCATGTTTTAAAACCTAGCTACTTTAGAGGTCAAAAACTGAGGATCCTGGTTTAAAACAGCCCATGCAGAAAATTGCGAGATATTTCTCTCATTAAGAAACCAAAATCCAGGGCTGGGAAGGTGGCTCAGTAGTAGAGTGCTTGCCTTGCATGCATGAAGCCCTGGGTTCGATTCCTCAGCACCACATAAACAGAAAAAGCCGGAAGTGGTGTTGTGGGCTCAAGCGGTCGAACGCTTGCCTTGAGCTGAAGAGCTGAGGGACAGCGCCTAGGCCCAGAGTTCAGGTCCACAACCGGCAAAAAAAAAAAAAAAAAAAAAAAAAAAATCCAGAAGTGGAGATGTTGCTCAAGTAATAGAGTGTCAGTTTTGAGCAAAAAGACTAAGCAAGAATAATATGTCGACTTCTGACTCCATTATTTCCTTATGGAACACTCACACACACTCACACACACACACACACACACACACACACACACACACACACAAACACACACACAATTTACAAAATATACACATTCTTCTAGACTCTCCTTCTTGAGCAGTACTCAATGCCATTAACTTAATGTATGTTTTCTCCAAATAATTTTGGTAGGGATTAAACTACACTTGTATTATGATACTGCACTTTTTGTACTTTTTGTTTTGCAATTTTTTGTTACTTATGTAAGAAAACAGTGTTTTGTGAAGACTAACCAAAAATAAGCGTGTCGGTAAATAGGTAGGTGGCAGGTAGACTGAAACTTGCATATAATACCACTTGAAATTTTATTTCTCCAAGTTTAAATATATATACATATGTATGTGTTTAAAACTTCTGCCAAAATTTTATTTCCATTAACAATGATCTATTTGTTCCATTATATAAATTTAACGTATTGTATGTTTCATTGTAGATTAATATTTATAGAATTTCTTTCCTTTGGAGACAAGATTCTGCAGTTTAGACCAGGCTTTCTTCAACTCCTAATTCTCATGTTTCAGGTTCCTGACTATTGACTGTAACAGTACTTGTGACGGAATCTACAGTCAAACTGTTAGACCTGGAAAGGATAGATTGGGAAGGCATCTCAAACAGCAATCAAAAAGCTGAGAATTGTGCTCTGGGAAGGTCAAGCAGTCAAGGGAAGACAATGGTATGAGTTATTACCTCAAGAGTATTTAAGTTAGAGCTGTTGGACACTAAAAGATTAAGACTTTGGAGACAAGATGGATGTCTGCTATGGTTGTAATGACTATTGCTCCCTTCGGCTCTCTAACAAAAAGGGATTTATCATTATGTATACAAACAATACCTCATGTTAATAGTTGTAACCACAAGCTAGATTGATGCCTTAGCTTGTGAACATACCTGTAGGCACTGACCACCTCCCACCCCTGTAGTAGAATGAATATAAAGCATGTTAAGCAGTATTTTGGGATGCAGAAGCTGGCAATGAGGCTGTGGGTCCTCTGGTGTCTTCTTTCCTATCACTTCCTGTGATTTCTCAGATTTTTGGCCAGGTATCCCATCATCTTTGCTGTTCCATGGTTACTGTTAGTTACAGTATTGATATTCTGAACACCTCAAAACAAACTATGGAAAAACACCTCCTTGAACAAGATTTAGAAGTGTATAGGAGCACCTCAAAAGATAGCAAACATCAGCAGTCATCCTGTGATTTTCTAGCAAGAAAGTACAATTCAGAAGTATCTTTATTTTTAATAATATAAAGAGATAGATAATTGTCTTTTTGTATATTTTGTACTTGATATTGCATAAATTTTCAGAAAAATATACACATTGTGAAATAATGTTAATTTTTTCATAGGTTACAAAACCACGTCACTGGAGTAATGACCTTAATGTCTTATTTCAGTTGACTGAATCAGATTTAGATGAGTGTGAATTGCCTAATTATGAACATTTCTCCATGAAACTCAACAACATAGAACGAAGTGTGAGGGTCAGGCCATTCCATACCTCTAAGGATTTTACATATGTTAGCGTAATATACACCCACACTGCTCAGCACTAATGGCACATTGTTGTGTCATAATTTTCTTTATATCAGAATTACGCTAGAGCTTAAAGTAGAATGATGGGCTGTACATTTTCAAAGCAAGAGTGATGATCACCCCCTGCAATTATTCTCAGTGGAGAATCCTTCCTATACATTTTACTGACTTAGCTTCTACTCTATGCTTTACCATTATCAGGGAGGGTCACACTGTATCGAGCTACAATACTGCGGCAACCTTAGCTGCCTTTGAATTTTACCTCCAATCTTGATCCCAAGGTCAACTCTGCAACTCTAATCACATAGTTAGTGGTCACCCGAACTTTTCAAGCCTGGTTAAAATTTCAGCTATCATTGCTCATTGCCAGGGTTAAAGATCTCACTACTTTAGATTTATTGTTTATCTTCTTGTATTTCCAACACTGCCTTTGAAGTTGGTTTTTGAAGTAGAGCTTTTAGTTTGCATTTGATTTATGGAGGTGTTAGTGATGCCAGTTGAACCGCATATATTATAATGTAAGTAATTTGATGTTTTGATATATGAATTTAATTTTGGAAGTTGAGGAAGTGAATACACATCACTCACAAAAGTTTATTTATGTGTATAGGTATTGCTTTATTGTGAGCTTCCTAAAAGCCAGTCATGAGAGAACATGTCCCTAATCCCATCACTTCTGTCACTGAGACAAGGCTTGAAATGTCCAGACCACTTGGCACTTCATAGTGAGAACCTGGCTACAAAGAAGGGGAGATAATAGCAAAAAGAGAAAATGAATCTTCCAACAGTTTTGTTATATGTGCTTTACACGTAGCCATTAAGACCACCATAATACTATTTTTTATTATTTCTTACCTACTTTTTTCATGTTCTGAGCTGTTTTATTTATGGATATCAAAGAAATCATGTAAGAATCATATAAGAAATCTATATAAATCATATAAGAAATCATAAAAAGTAGATTAGTAGGGATATATAATCCAAAAGGAATAATTTCAGGAAACTATTAAGAACATAAAACATAATGCACACCTAATATTTTCTCTTTGTTGAAAACATCAGCAGTTTTAGTTTATTTATTCTGATAAAAAAGATTATAAACTAAGTTGCAATAGTATTCCAAATGGAACACACAACTAGAAATATGAAGGGTAGTACTAAAGAATGCTACTGCTACCACTAATAGAGTAAGAATGAAATTTAGGCAAAACTACTTCAGAGTAAAAGCCACAGGACAGCCCTAACATTATTTCTTTGTTTCATATGAAGACAAGACTTTTTTTAATAAAGACAAATTTTCACAGATATTAATATCAATTGGGTATATATTTCTTAAGGCCTTCAGGAAGGATGCTGTGACCATGTTGATGGAAGTTGACTTCTCTGGGACCTAGTACAAAATGTGCAGACACCATTCCAAGCACTGCACCTGCATTAGTGTAATTTTATGCTTATGACAGTTCTTCAAGTTAGGAAATTAATTATTTTTTATTTTTTTATTATTATCTTTTAGTCAGTCATGGGACCTAAACTCTGGGTGCTGTCCCTCAGTTCTTCAGCTTAATGCTAGCACTCTACCTCTTGAGCTATATTACCACTTCCGGCTTTTTCTGTTTATGTGGTGCTGAGGAATCGAACCCACAGCCTCATGCATGCAAGGCAAGCACTCTACCCCTGAGGCACTTTCCCAGCCCTAAGTATTTTATTAAAAGCAGAAGTAGGCAACAAGGCCAAACAAATTTCCCAAGTACCTAAGACTGACCAGATGTAGACCCATAATTCAAATCCAGGTTTTTACCAGGCATAGCTGAGAATATTCTGACCTTTCAAGAGCTATTGAGTAGATGATCTCACATTTTCTTCCTAATTATGGTTATAACGGCAATAACATTGCTACAGAATATAAGTATTTTAAATGAAAGGGTCTGGGTAATGACATTGTAAGTGATTTTTATTCCAAATGAAATAACTGAATGAACATCATTCAGTTTCCACTGTTTATTATTCCAGGAGTAATTGCTTAAGGAGAACAAATGCATGTCAAAGACAGCTGTACTGATGATGAACACAGGCTTTTATCATTAAGTACCTTGAATACACAAGGAATAGTTTGCCATGGATATATAATAAAAAATGAATAATTTTTGTGACTAGTTTCTTCCTTGTTGTACCAAAGAAAATGTATTCCCTATTCTAAAACATATATCAATTTAATGGATATTAGTGTTATCAGTATAAAATTGGTGTGCATAATATATGCAATATATTACATAACATAAGAATGATATATATAATATATGAATAATTACTGATATTTTATAATTACTATAAATAATACATGTATAAACTGGTTTTAGTATTATACTGTGAAGGATACAAGGAATGACATCTTTATTTAAATACATGTATTTGTATGTTTTAGTCACATAATTTATTTTTGTGGCAGTACTGAGGTTTGAACGATGCTCTGGATGTTGTCCCTGAGCCGGTTCACTCAGAGTGGCTTCATATATCTATCCTCAGATCTTGGCCCCTAAGTAGCTGGGATTACAGACATGAGTCATGTTATATGTTTAATTCCATCCATGGCATGTTCTTACATAATTATTTTTGAATGTTCAATTATATTACAACATTTCATTTCTAAACCAATTCAGGACAAATAACTAATTATTAGATAAAACTATATGTTACATAAAATTCTAAGGAGCATACTTTGCTATAAATTTTCAAAGATATTCCTAGTTTAATTCCTGAACAGACAAGTAGAAAAATTAAGTTATGTGTGCATAATATATGTATTGTTATATTACATAACATATAAAGGATATATTTGTAGTATTTGCATAATTAGTGATATTCTATAATTACTATGAATAATATTTGTATAAAACTGGTTTTAATTTAATACTGTGAAAGATACAAGGAATGTCAACATCCCTATCTTGCCTCTTTTTCAACAGTATACAAACTATGCTACAAACATATATCTTCAAGAAAGCTCACCTTTGTAATCACATATGCACCTTCAAATATTCTCCTCAAATATTCTCCTCATCACTAAACATCCTCTAAGATTGGCTACACTTATCCACTAGAATCATCCTACAACCGCAAACACTGTTATACTTTCTGAATAAAGTTGGTCCTCCTCATCTTCATCAACT
>NW_024872523.1:0-21302 GCF_019054845.1 Dipodomys spectabilis | reverse complement strand
AACATTCCATTCATATGGATGTATGTCAGAATGCGTTTCTTAGGATCTCCGGCCATTCATAGGTGGCGGTCCAGGATTTGAACCCTGGGCCTAGGTTGCTGGTTTTGGCTATGGCTTGCCTGATAGCCCACCAAACTTCAGCAGTGTAAGGTCACATACTCTTTCTGGGCCCTTTCATTTAGACCCCGGTGGTCACAATGCAAAGGAAAAAACAAAGTAAAACTGCCTTCTGGAACTTCCCAGTTTTATCCTTATTCTTTTCTCCCCCTCTTTCTCGTTTTTTCTTTTTTGTTGGTCGTGGGGACAGAAATCTGGGTCTAGACACTGTTCCTCAACTATTCAGCTCAAGACTAGTATTCTACCACTTGAGCCATAGCACCACTTCCAGCTTTTTTCTCTTTATGTGGTGCTGAGGAATCGAGCCCAGGGCCTTATGCATGAAAAGCAAGCACTCTACTACTGAGCCACCTTCCCTGCCATTCTCCTTTTTTTTTTTTTTTATCAGTCCCAAGATTTGAACATGGGTCCTAGGATCTCAGAATGGGCTGTGGGTCCACTGGCTGCAGCCCAGGCCAGGGTGATCAAACCTGAGGCAGAATTGCCACAAGATGAGTTCAAGCCCCGGGCCTGGACAAAATAAATTAAGGCCATGACATAGAATTTGATCAATTTTTCTGGCAGGCCTGGTATTTGAACTCAGGGTCTGGGTAACTCTGTGACACTGTGGGGGAGGGGAAGCTCACTGTTGTTGAAGACAAGAATTTCAGACCAGTTTCCAGGCCTGAATTTAAGCACCAGAACTGGAAAAATTAATATTCATATGTGATCTTTTTACATACATGGACTTACTCCATATGACATTTAGTACCCTTATTTATTCATTATTTATTTTATTTAGTATTATGACATATATAACATTTATTTCATTTATTACATCTTATCACATGGATATATTTGCATATGGATTATACTTCATACTGAAACCCAGGATTTTTACAGAGAACGAAAAAAAATGTGTCAAAGTAGGCAGGATGACAGATATCAGCCACAGATGCCTAGACTGTAAAACTTTTGTACAGGTGTCTTTGGGTCCCCTTGGTAGGGTGCTATCCATGAGCCCAACAGTGAAGGGTCAGTAGCTAGGCCCTGAGTTTAAGGTTCACGACCAAGACAATTGTCTGCAGGAGAAAACTCACTAGAGTTCAGTACATACATCGTAATTTTGGCCCTGACATGGGGACATATCTGAGCCTCAAGGTTCTCATCTGCACAATAATCTGTGGAGCTCTTACAAGGACCGGATGCAAGAATGCACTCAGTACATCATTCCTCATATAAGACTCATGACATAGCTGTATCCCACACGCTGTCATTAGAATTAGGGTGCTTTAATCAGTGTCACCAAACTACACAAAGTTCACATCAAATGATTTAGAGGGGTGGGTTTTTTGTAGGGGGGGCGATGAGTCAGCCACAGGGATTCCACTGAAAGTTTGGGAGTACTGTCCTAAGATCTTTTGCTCAAGGCTAGAGCTCTACCACTTTGAGCCACAACTCAGAGTTTTGCAGACTTCCTGTCAGGGCTGGATTTCAAAACCACCAGTGTCTGATCTCAGCCCCCCAGTATCTTGGATGACAGGGCTGAGCGAGCCACAAACACCCGGTTCTGTGTAGCTGCGTTGCAGCAGTTTACCTCTGGCTAAGTCAGGTTAGATGGCAGCTCTCAGCACCAGACTCCTAGCTTGCTCTATGATGATATATTTGCAGTCCTATTCTTATATCTTTGCAGTCAGAACATTCTATCATTTTGTTTTGGTGCCAGTTCTGCATCTTGAGTAAGTGTCTAGACACAGTCCCTAAACTTTTATGATCAAAGCTAGTTCTCGACTACTTGAGCAACAGTATGACTTCTGGATTTTTCTGTGCAAGTGGTAGTGAGGAATGGAACCCAGGACTTTGTACATACTCAGTGAGCACTCTTAACACTGAGCCCCAGGAGTGAAAAGTGTATAAACAGATAAATGTGTAGATTGGTAGATAGAGATAGATAGATAGATAGATGTATGTGTGTAAAACAAAAGAGATGTCTGTATATTATGAAAGTGCATATATGATATTACTACCAATTATTGGCAATTAAATTATTCCTTCATTTTTTAAGTATCATGATTGAATACATAATAAAGTATTAATTGAAAATTAGTCAATGTAGAATAATTGTTGTGTATAATTTTAGAATATAATCATATACTCACTACTAATTTAAATGTTACTTTTATAGCATTCCATTTCTACGGATGTATATCAGAATGAATTTCTTAGAACCTCCCATCTTTCATTAGTGGCAGTTCCAAGATTCGACCTCCAGGTCTAAGTTGCTTGTTCCAGCTATGGCTTCCCTAATAGCCCACCAAACATTAGCAATACAATGTCTTGTACACATTCACCCAGGATGGTCACAATACAAAGGAAAAAAAAAGTAAAACCACCTTCTTGAACTTCTCAGTTTTATCCTTCTCCTTTTTATTTTTATTTTTTTGCCAGCTCTGAAATTTGAAGTAGGGTTGTTGGATCCAATGATCAGCTGTGGCAGAGATGCGAAGACCTGAGTTCAAGCCCTGTGCTAGGCCAAAAAAACTGTAATAATAACAATAAGACCCTGGCTAGGAAATTGCACCATTTTTCTAGCAGGCCTGGGATTTGAACTGAGGGTCTGGGTAACTCTGCGACACTGTGTGTGAAGAGGAAAGCTCACCGTCCTTAAAGACAAGAAATTCATGGGGCAGGAAAGGTGGCTCAGTGGTAGAGTACTTGCCTTACATGCATGAGGTCCTTGGTTCAATAACTCAGCACCACATAAGCAGAAAAAGCTGGAAGTGGCACTGTAACTCAAGTGGTAGAGCGCTCACCTTGAACTGAAGAGCTGAGGGACAGTGCCCACGCCCAGATTTCAGGCACCATGACGGCCAAAAAAAAAAAAAAAGAACAAAAGAAAAAAGAAATTCAGACCAGTTTCCAGGGCCTGTATTGAAACCCTAGCACTGGAAAAAATCATATTCATATATATGAGATCTATTTACATACATGGGTTCTACTGCATATGACATTTATTACCCTTATTTATTTATTTATTTATTATTACTACACATATAATATTTCCTTTATTATATCTATCACATAGGATATATTTGCATATGGATTATACATTGTATTGAGACCCAGGACTTTCATAGAGAAGGAAAAAAATGTGTCAAATTGGCTTCTTATTCCACAAATAAATTTTTGGCCATGCTGGGATTTCAACTCACCAACAATGCCCAATCCATAAATGCGGTACAGTCTTAGCACATCAGCCTCCAGCAAACTGAGCATCCAGGAAATTCTGAGCACCTGTAATCAAGCCACAGTAGTGCTCAATAGATAGATATGTAGATGGATACTATACATATATATACCTGCATCTATATGTATATATATATTTACACACACTTACAAAGAGGGAATGTGAAGATGTTATTAAATTATATATATGTTATAACCAATTATTAGTTACTAAATTATGACTCCATTTAATGAGGTATTATGGTTGAATAATTATGAAAGCATTAATTAAAAATTAGTCAATATCCTTAATCATACCTTGATGTTAGAATGAAGATATAAATCCAATAATTTTTGTGTGGCACTCTAAAATAGAGTCATGAATTAACTGCAAATTTAATTATTACTTTTATAACATTCCATTAGCATTCACATGAACAGGAATTAGTTCATCAGGATCTCCCTCCATTTGTGGGTGGTAGTCATAGCATTCGAATTCCAGACCTGGGTAGATTACTTTGAATGCAAACCATTGGAATGACACCTTGAAGATTTCAGATTGTCACGATTAAAAAAAAGAACAACAAGAAGAAAAGAAAGTCAGGTGTCAGTGGCTCCTGCCTATAACCCTAGCTCCTCCTGAGGCTGAGATGTAGAGAATGCCAATTTGAATTCATCTGGGGCAGGAAAGTCCACAACACTCTTCTTTCTAAGAGATCACGGGGAGGGGGGGAACCATGAGTGGGGCTGTGGCTCAAGGGCAGAGTGCTATCCTTGAGCAAAAGGAGCTCAGGGACAGGGCCTAGGCTCATAATACAACCCTCGACCTGCCTCAGTCCCCCCCAAAAAGGAGGCAATAACTTCATGTCTCTGTGCATGGATGGATTATGTATGGATGATGGGCATTCAGCAGGTTGCCCATGTCTATCCCCCCAACCTGGGCAAGTCCTCAGAGAGTCCTAAGTCTGAGCCAGCAGCTTGAACAAAGCATCCTTCTCTGCCATTTAATAAATGAAGCCCCGCAGGCTTTGCCTAGGCTGTGCAACAAGTGCCTTATGTTCTGGCTGAGATGTCCCATCGGGACACCTAGCAGCCAGCCACTGCCTCCAGGCAGACCACAGTTTCTAGGTTGTAGGAGTTGTCAAAGGTCCTGGCTCCATATTCTCTATCCCTCTGTAGGATATGTGAGCCTACTCCTCTTGGGCCTGGTGGCTATCCCTCATTCACCATTCCTCATTGCCAAGTCACAGACTAGTCCCAAATCTTGGAAAAGATATGAAATAGCCAGCGATTTCTGCACCAAAAGGGCTAAGCCAATAAATCCCACCCTCATAGTTCCTGTCAGAAGTGAGCCTTGGGCTGCGAATGTGGCTTAGTGGTAGAGTGCTTACCTAGCATGCACAAAGCCCTGGGTTTGATTCCTCAGGATCACAGAAATAGAAAAAGCCAAAAGTGGCACTGTGGCTTAAGTGATAAGAGTGCTAGCCTTGACCAAAAGAAACTCAGGAGCATGCCCAGACTCTGAGTTCAAGCCCCAAGAATGGCAAAAAAGTGAGCCTGGTGAGACATATTCTTCTGGTACTCATAGGAGGGCAAAAGTTACAGGTAAGAGTTAGGGTAGAAGACAGTTGCTGGTGGCTCACCCCTGTAATGTTAGCTACTCAGGAGGCTGAGATCTGAGGATCACAATTGCAAGCAGGAAAGTCTATATGAGACACTTTTCTCCAATTAAACACCCCAAAAGTCAGAAGTAGAGCTGTGGTTCAAGTAATAGAGTGCTAGCCTTGAGCACAAAACCTCAGGGATAGCATCCAGGCCATGAATTCAAACCCCAGGTCTGGCAAAAACACACACAAACACACACACACACACACACACACACACACACACACACACACACACACACACCAGGTCTGGCAAACACACACACACACACACACACACAAACCACAAGCTAGAGCATTTGTCAGTCAGCCTGCACAAGTTTCATCTCTAGCAACTCAATATTAAAAAAAGAGGGAGAAGGGAAGGAAAGACTTGCTCCTGGAGGTGATATAACCAGTGCCAAAATTCCACAGGAGTTCTAAGATGTGGAACAAGATAGAGAGTCTCAGGCAGAAGATAGAACATGCACAATGCTTCCTGCGATGTGGTGTAGAATAGGTGGTGTGGGTGGAATGAAGGTTCTGTGACTTCACACAAGTCCGGCAGGACATTCAAGGCTGGGTCAAGGTTTGTACTTGAGCCACAGGGAGGGCAGAGGGTGGAGGTCCCAAAATGGGGCCAAGGGGGAAGATTAGCTTGGCTTTTCACCATGGACCCCAGCCATTTCCTGTGGCTGGAAGCCTATTTTTCACAGCTCCTGACCCTCAGGCCTCCTTTGCATGGAGGACTCAGGGCAAATGCAGGGAAGAACACTTGCTTAAGAAAAGCTTCTAGCCCAATGCCAGTGGTGGCTCAACCCCTGTAAATCCTAGCTACTGAAAAGACTGAGATCAGAAGTTGTGGGTCAAAGCCAGCTCAAGAGAGGAAAGTTAGTGAGACTTTTCTTGCCGATGAACTACGAAAAGCCAGAAATGGAGCTGTGGCTCAAGTGGTAGAGTGCCAGCCTTGAGGCAAAAATTAAAGGGACCAGAGCCTAGACCCTAAGTTCAAGCCCCAGTACTGGCACATAAATATAAAGTAAAGCTTTCAGGAGTTCCTAGTCCACTGTGGTGAAAGTCCAAATCAGTTGGGTGCTACTGGCTCATGCTTACCCTCCAAGCTCCTCAGGAGGCTGACATCTGAGGATCATGGTTCAAAGCCAGCACGGGCAGGAAAGTCCGAGAGACTCTGATCTCCAATGAACCACAGGAAAACGGGAAGTGGTACTGTGGCTCAAGTGGTAAGCTGAAGAGCTTAAGGGACAGTGCCCAGGCCCAGAGTTCTAGCCCCATGACCAACACCTGGCATGCTTGAACCTCACTCTGTGGCTCTAGGCAGAGTAATTTCCAGTGGACCCTTAAGGGTCTCCCAATATCTACATGTCTTACAAGTCTTAAAAGCAGACTCTTTGGGAGCCTTTGCCTACATAGCAGGCCAAAGTATCAGAGAAGGTTCTAGCCTTGGGGCACGGAGGACATCAGCCAGAATGGCATCAGAATGGCATCTGTCATGGGTGCAGTGTGGATCTGAGCAGTAAATCAACATTTCAGACCAGATTTCTGGGCCAGGAGGGGCAAGAGCTGCAAGATGGCACAGCATGTAATGCCTACTCACGGGGGCAAATTTGTCAGGCACACCTTGGGTGGGTGTTGAGTTGGGCTCATGAAAGACTTGTAGGCACAGGAATCCACAGCTGGCTGGCTGCTGCTTCCCAGGGCTCAGAGCCCTGCTTTCGTCACCAATGTTCAGCGGCAGATGAAGGTCTGCAATCATGCACCGAGTATAAACGAGCATCCATCGTGTTCTTCCCTTGGTCCTGTACCCTATACATGGATGGAGGCACAGATTCCATGGAACTCACTGCCATGGCCCAGACCCCTCAGTCCAAGAATAAGTTGGGGAGAAATAACTTATGTGTCAAGAGTTTACTATGACTTTGCCTCTTGCCTGTCTCCAGTTCTAGCTCAGCTCATCATTACCAGCTACCTCTGTGTGTGTGTGAGTGTGTGTGTGTGTGTGTGTGTGTGCGCGCACTCGCGCATGGGCACATCTTGGTACTAGGACTTGGTACTTGAACTCAGGACCCGGGATCTGTCCCTCAATTTTTCATTCAAGTCTAGCAACTCTACCACTCGAGCCACAGCTTTTCTTCCAACTTTCAGGTGGTTATTTGAAAGGAGAGTCTCACACACTTTAGAAAAGTGAGCTGGTGATAAGAAATGTACTCACTATCTTGCCCATGTAATTGTAACCCCTCTGTACAGTATTTTCACACACAAAAAAAGATCCTACTGATACTAAAAAAGAAAAGAAAAGAAAAGTGAGCTAGGCTGCCTCTGAATGCCAATCCTTAGATCTCAGCCTCCTGAGGAGCTAGGAATATGAGAGCATGAGCTATTAACATCTGGCCACACTTTCCTTCTTGGCTAAGACAGTGTACCTCTCTCCCAGCCTAGCACCCACCTACAGCTAACCTTCCTCCCCCTCCCAATACTTCTCCAGTCTTCAGAGGAAACTTACCCTCCCCTGAGGACATAGAAATAGGATGCTTGACAGGTTTGAGCTTTATGTTCTCCACACAGTCAAGGGCTGCTGGGAGCTGATGTGGAGATCAGAGATCTAGACCAGGGTAAGTAGATAGCTGTTAGAACAGAAGACAGTATGAAGAGACATCCTTGCAGCTGGATGCCAGTGGCTCATGCCTATAATCCTAGCTACTCAAGGCTGACACATGAGGATCAAGCAAGATTCAAAGCTAGCCTGGGCAGACTCTTATATCCAATGAATCACCAAAAACTGGGAAGCAGAGCTACTGTAGTTCAAGTGGTAGAGCACGAGCCTTGTGCAAACAAGCTAAAGGATACTACCTAGGCTCTTAGTTCAAGCCCTGGTAAACACACACACACAAACACACACACACACTAACATCCTTAGGAGGTGCCAGTGGCTCATACTAGCAATCGTAGCTACTCAAGAGGCTGAGCTCTTAAGATGGCAGTTTGAAGCCAGCCCAAGCAGGAAAGTTCATGAGACTCTTATCTCCACTAAACTAGTAAAAAAGATGAAATGTGGGCTGTGGTTAAATGGTAGAGTGTTAGATTTGAGCAAAGGAAGCTCAGTGCCTAGGCCTTGAGTTCCAGCTCTAAGAGTTTTTTTTTTTTAAAGACATCTTTTGTCCCCTCACCCAGAGGCCATAAATCCAGATTTTGGTCATCCTAGATCTCACTTCCACTCCTGCCACTTCTACAGCACCACCACAAGTGGCCTGTTTCTGGCCAGCTCCGGGTTAAGAAGTGAATGTACACAAGGGGGGCATACCCAGGTCAAGGCTAATGACCCAGAACATTGAGGTATTGGCCATACCAGTCTCTCCTCCCCCAATTCCCTGGCCCTGGAATCTAAAGTCTGTGCCTCTATATTCTGGGCATCCAGAATTCTCTAGAAGGATTAGAGAGGCCCAGCTGGGGCTGGAAGATAGACTTGCCTGCGATAAAGTACATAGACATTTCCTAGACACCAACAGATATTTCCAAACCACCTTGGCCTCATCTTTAAGGCAGCCCGAAATCCTCCTTGCTTGGGCGGCCTTCAGTCCGCTATCAAGCTGGAGTTGGCCAGAGCCACCGGCAATCCCCTTCCCCCATTCCACTGCCAGCCTGCTGAGGGACATACAGCCAGAGGTCTAGCTGAGGAAAAGGGCAGGACATCCCATGTCTGAGTTCCCCACCCAGAGACAGGCAAGACTCTATTGCAGCTGTCCTTGCTGACCCAGAATACCCTGCAGGAGGCGAAAATTTGGACAGTTGGACTTGGGACCCAAAGAAAAGCTTGAACTCATGTCTCTGGCCATTTAGGACTCATTGTAGACCCTGATAGGAGGCTAAAGGCAAGGTCGGTGTGGAGGAGGGGCACCATCCAAGGTCAGAAAGAGGCAGATAGGCACCCACGAAGAGGACAGAGAAAGATGAGGGAAACACACACACACACAAATATGGCACTGGTGTCTCAGACCTTTCATCCTAGCTACTCAGGAGGCTGAGGTCAAAGCCAGCCAGCACAGAAATGTCTGTGAGGCTTTTATCTCCAATGAACCACCGAATAGCCAGAAATGGAGCTGCAGCTCAAGTGTTAGAGCACTAGCTTTGAGCACAGAAACATAGGAACTTCAACTAGACCCTGAATTCAAGACCCAGGTCTTCTACATCCAAACTCAGACACAGACACACACAGACAAAAGACACACAAACACACAGACACACACACTGGTAGCCCAAAGCCTCAGCAGTCCCTGAGCACCCTGAATATTCCACCCAAGAGATGATGGCACTACCATCATCAGACCAACTGCAGACAAAACTCAGAGCCTCTCACATGTCTGGAATGGTTCACAACACATCATGGCATTTCTACTGTACACACTGTTATGCAGAAAATTCAGCTACCTTTTATATGATTTTAGGTTATGGGGTTTGAACTTTGAGCCTGCCAGCAGGTCTTCAGCTCTTCAGATGAAAGTGTGCGCACGACTACTGGAGCCACAGCACCACAGACAGTGCTGGGACAGTGCACAGGCCCAGAGTTCAAGTCCCACAACTGGTCCCAAGAAAGAAAAGAAAAGAAAAGAAAAATCTGCCAGAATTCAAAAATAAAAATGAAATTATTCTTTGTATCCTGTCAGATCACAATGGGACCAAATTAGATCTCGACATCAAAAGGCATCACGAAAAATTCTGAAACTCACAGACTGAATAACACATTGCTAAGTAATCAGTGAGTCACTGAAGACATATGGAGTGAAGTTCCAACTTTTATGGAATTCAGTATAAGTGAACACACAAAATACTACCACCTCTGGGACACAACAGCACAGGTGATACTCAGGAAAATTTATAGCTTTGAGTATGTACATCAGAAAATTAGAACAATCATGAATCAGCATTAATGATTCACCACTAGGTCCTTCAAAAACAGAACAAGCCAAACCATAAAACGGTAGACAGAAATAATTCATATTAGATTTAAGAAATAAATGAATCAGAGTCTTAAATAACCATACAATCATAATTGACTTTTATCTACTATTAGCTCACAAATTCGCTCAATGAATGTCAACATAGATATTTTCAGAGATAAACTCAACCAGCTCAAACCAGTGAACAAAACAAACTCCTAGGATTCTAAGAAACAACATTTTGTTTGCCTTTTTAAAATAAATTTACTCTGTTGTTTTTATTAAGACGATTTATAGATGGATTACAATTACACGAGTCAGATAATTAGTACATTTCTTTTTGTGAAATGTCTTTCAGTTCCCTCACTTGTTCCCAGTCCAACTCTCCTGTCCCCACCCATGTGTTAAATAGTTCACTTTCATCAGTGTTCAATGAACTCCACTGCTGCAATTTTTCACAATTTTCCCTAAAGCTCTGTGCCCACCCTGAAGATGTACAATGAATACACAAGGCATAAGGTAAAGAAGACAAAATCATCACAAACTATAAACAACAACAAACACAAAACAAAACAAGGACTTTTCTGTTTCCATATGTCATAGTTTGTTTGAGTATATATATCTTGTTATATAAATATAAATGTTTTCTATTATAAAGTCAATTCAAGGATTAAGGTATGTTAACAATCTTCCTTTCTATTTAATAATGCTTTTTATTTTAATATTAAATTTGTAAGTAACACAATTAAAGTCCTGGTGAATTTTGAAAGTTCAGATTTAAAGTTAAATTTTCAAAAAGTCTAATAGTGCCATTTTGGCAAACAAAATGAGAAACAGGCATGTTTTATCCTCAAGAATGTCATTATTTCATGTGTAAAAAAGTAAAATAAATATAATATTAATTCAGTGGAAATAAGAAATCAAATATTATGCAATGCATCAATTCCATAGATTATGAGATCTGTTGATAAAATTAATAAAACTTGTTTAAGTAGATTACTTAAGATATGAAGCAAATGATAATTTTCTTTTTAAGTGAAATTGATAGAAAAATCAATGTCCAAAGTTTCCAGAGTTCTGTGTGCTTGATACATGTCAATTTACACATATGCTTGGTTCATCTCAAAGTTATTTGAAGATAACTGAAAACAGGACTAGAATAAAAAAAATCATGCAAAGGTTTAGCTGCATTTTGTGATTAAATATGTCTCCTTTATATCTCTTTATTGTATTAGAAAAATCTGGAAAATTTGTTTAAGTCACATCAATAACAATGAGAAATAAAGATCCCCTAGCTCCTTAAAAGACCATCAATAAGTAAAACAGGAAACAATAAAAAAAATTGAAGTTCATTGTGCTGCTTTGCAATTGTGGATTATGTGCCTATCCCATGAATCTGGGCTCAAATCATAAGGGCTACTTGAAGAAAATTTCAAAATCTACAGCAGCTAATACACCTCTGAAGTTGTTTGTAAGTTTCACTACAGTCACAGCTGGACATCAACTGTACAAAGAAAATAATTCTATGCTTTACAGGCAAGAATGTGATGAAAAGCATACTTATATCTTCTTATATGAAATAAGAAGACCATACTTTAAAAGTTGACTAAATGATGAGCCCTTTGCATAACAGAGCCATTTTTAAGGCATTCTAGATAATTCAAGTCCTTCATCCCTCCACAAACATTAATGCCATTCACAAAGCATTGCTGAGGGCAATTTCCAGTTCTATTTGATATTTCAAATGGCTTAGGAGTAACATAAACAATAATGCAAATTGTGGAGAAAATTTAATTTTGAATAAGCAAACAAATCAGATTCAACTCCACAGCATAACTTTTAGGAAGTATGAATTAAGGAATTAGGAATATCTTTTGTAATTTAATATTAGAAATTAGGGCAAAATGCCAGAAACAGAATCTGAAAGAAGAAAAAAGAAGTCTGTGATAAGATATATTAAAGCTTACCTAGGGACAAGTAATTTTACCTACATTTGGTATTATATGATAGCATATGTTGTTCTGCTAATCAGAAAGACTCAAAAAGATTTTTAAATATGATATGAAAAGTGTGTCATCACAAATGAATGAAATCAGGGAGTAGATGGCTCAAGAGCTGGTTGGATCTGTTAAATATTCTCATTATTTTGAATGATCTGGTGTTTTTTATGTGTGGAGTTATGAATATATTTTATGTCTAGGCAAGAAAGTTTGATTTTTACATCATTGTCTGATACCCAATGTCAGAAACCTAACCTGAGTCAGAGTGCTTAGTGTGCTTAGTGTGCTTAGTGTGTGTGTGTGTGTGTGTGTGTGTGTGTGTGTGTGTGCGTGTGTGTGTGTGCCTGCAAATCTATATTTAGAAGGAAGTATCTTATTTCCCTCAGGGTATTTACTTAATTGTATTAATTATACTAAATTAATGACAGCAGATAAAGGTAATTAACATTTTCAGACATATAATTATGTTCCTATGATTGCATGAACAAACTAAAAAATCATGTTTGGGGTATGAGTTTTGTGGAAGGTCAGCTGAAAGTATAAACATTTGGAATCTTGAGAAAGATATCAATGGCAATCATTTCAGTGAAGATAAATTTTAGACAACACTTGCAAGGATATGTACTCCTATATTAAAATGCAACATGTATTGATATTCCAAAGCTACACTCTTCTCGAAATTTGTAGGAAAACATGTTAAAATACGGAAACATAAACGTAATGTGATTATTTATTCTATACAGTTTTACATTTTAGTTTCGTCAAGTAAAAATGCCATTTATTTTTACTGTATAGGAAGGAAAACCATAAATATTAGTTTGTGCCATATTTCACATTGGGAAGCTTTGTCTATATCACTAAGTTTATTTCTGTTGTTTCTGCTTTCCTATTCATAATTCTGCTTCTCATGATATTCTCCTAAGGACCTTTTTTTTTCTCCCAGTTTAAGGCTTGAACATACCCCATGCTCTCAGTTTCTTTGCTAACTGTAGTCAGTCTACCATTTGAACTATGCCTCCAGCCCAGAAATTTTTGTAGTTAATTGGAGATAGAACCTCATGAACTTCCTACCAGCCTGAAAACCATTATCCCCCAAGTCTCATCATTCTTAATCACTAGGATTATAAAGACGAATCATGGACCCCAAGATTCAATGACTTTTCAGGTTTTATACATCCCCCATATTTGCTAGTAATTTTAATAATAAACTACCACATATTGTTTGGCATTAACACTGTAAATACATTGCCTCTGAGTTGGTGGATCTATAACTCCAAGATCAGATTTGGCTTCTAAGTCTTCTTTCCATGGCATATTCAAGGCCTTCTGTGTGGGGCACATGGGCAGAAAAGATGGCCCTGAGAAGAAGTTGAGTGGGCAGAGTCTGAGTTGTTTATGTTAAAATCTGACTGGATACCACTATCAGGTGTAGTGACATCAGTGTATAAACAGCTCGTGGACAGCAGGGAAAGTATAGAAAGCTTAGGTGCATGATAGGATAACCTCTACAATGATTGGTTGATTCTTTTTCCTCCCCTTCCATGCCACATGTTTTTTTTGTTTTAAAAAGTGCTTGCTGTGTGGTAATAAATGAGTTCCTGCTTGACTTGACTCCCTGCTGTATCTGACTGTGTCTGAAGCTAAGGGAAGCTGGGGAACAGGCAAGCGGCACACGTAGCTTTTCTAGCAGCCCGCCCATCTTCCATGGAATGTATGAAGACCCAACATCTGGTGCTCAACATGGGGCATGAAAGGAAAATATACTGCTTGAGGCTAAGTTGTCTCTCAGGGTAAGTGAAACAATTAAGTATGGGTAATTCTCTCTCACAGAAGGAGGACTTGGGAAGTGAAGAAGAAAAGGAATGGTCAAATTCGACTGAGAATGCACTGATCAGACAGAAGCACACTCAGTGGAAGTTAACACGAGGGTGAAGGTTACCCCCCTCCCCTGACACGGGTGCCTCTGAGAGTCCTAGGCCCCTACCTTATGCCTCTGAAATTGGGGAAGGGACAAGCCCTACGGAGGGACCTGTGAGACCGGGATCCCTATGACCTAACTTCCACAGAGGGGCCGAGGGCAAGGAAAGTAACCTATGTGGAGGCCTACCCTGTAAAGGAAGGGCCACTGGGGAGGCTGGATCCTGAGCCAGAGGATTTGCTTCCCAAAGAGTATCTGGTCAATCTGGTACCAGGAGCTAACAGACCCTTGGAATTGTATCCATGGGAAGCTAAGTATCTTAAAAGCTCCACAAGGCAATGGTGGAGGATGCCCTGAACTCTCCTTGGGCCCAGACCCTATTACAGGACATTGCTTATCACACATGTGTCCCTAAGGACTGGCTGGATGTGGCCAAATCTGTCCTCACCAGTTCTCAGTTTATCAAGTGGTGTGCCTTCTTTAAGGCAGAAAATAATCGGCAAGCTCAACCTGAAATACCTATTACTTACACCATGTTAACAGGAACAGGGGAAGGTACTCCACTGGTGTCCAAAAGGCTGCAATACCTGGCATGTACTGTGACCAGGTGAGGCAGGCAGGACTTGCCACATGGTACAAACTAGATGAAGGGCACACTGAATCCCCTTAGCAGGAGTGGGACAAATGCCAGGTGAACCTCTATGTCATTTTATAGACCATGTCCAACAGAGTGTTCATCATAAGCTGCCAGCAAGGGACCTCAGGAATCAATTTGTAAAGCTAATTGTTTGGGAAGGGATGAATGCAGACCACAGCATGGCCTGCCCTGGATTGAGAGAGAGTTCCCTGAGCAGATTGGAGGTGGCCTCACAAGATGTGGGAATGCAACAGTACCAGTCACAATCACTAGCTTTAGTTTTACAGGCTCAGATATCTGTAATGACTGAGGCTATCACCCAGGTGCTGGCAGCCCAGGGCCAAGGAACCCAAAGAAAATTGGGGAGAGGGACTTCTTTTAAATGTGGGCAAGAGGGGCACTTTAAGAGGGACTGTTCACAGCCATCCCCCGCCAACCAGCCCAGGGTTTCCAAACTGCCCCCTACACCCTGCCCCAGGTGCAGGAAGGGGTACCATGGGAAAAGGATTGTCGATCCAAATTTGATTTAGATGGGAAGCCTTTACACTAGAGGAGGGGCATCCTCCAGCCCCGTTAATTCAAGGAGGAACCCCTTCTGCTGTAAGGCCCAGGCAGCCTCATGGCAACACAACTTAGGCCCATTAGACTGTCCCCCTGGTAAAAAGACTCAGCCCTAAAATGAGTATTTTTATAGGCAAGAAGCGGTTTCACCTCCTAATTGACTTGGGGGTCAGACAGAACCATACTCAGGGAGGTGGAAGTGCCCTTAGACTGGAAGCTTGCACCCGGGTCCCAATATTGGGGGTAGGGGACAACTTCCAGTCCAAAGAGATGGTCGCCCTTATGAATTGGACTAGCCCAGATAGAGAGCAGGGAAAGATATACCCTTTAGTGGCAAAAAAACTCACCGCCAATTTACTAGGGCAAGTCATGCTAGGACAAATAGATGCTATGGTCACTACAGACCATCGAGCATTCTATGATGATATCCTGAATGGAGAAGAAGCACAAAATCTTAAATGGGATCTAGAGGGACTTAAGGAAAAAGATTTTTTAACTTTCATAATTATAGAGAGGAACATATGGTACCCACTCGGGTGCACCCCCAATCCTAAAGGCCACTGCCCCCCACCAAGTACCTCCCATCAGGTGGAAGCCAGGAATCCCTATTTGGGTGGAGCAGTGGCCATTGACAAAACCTAAACTTGTGGCCCTCCACCTTTTGGTGGAGGAACGGATAAACCTAGGGCACATACACCCTTCGATGGGTCTTTGGAATACCCGTATTTGTTATCCAAAAAGCATCCAGGGCCTGGCACATGCTCCAAGATCTATGTAAGGTAAATGAAAAGATCGAACTTGTAGGAACGCCCCTATGAACTATGCCCTGGACTCCTGCTATACCTTCAGAATATGTCTTGGTTGTGATTGATATTAAAGATTGTTTTTTTTTTCTATCCCACTGCAACTGGATGACTGCAAGAAGTTTGCCTTCTTCATCACTTCTCTTAATTTTTCACAACCTGATTGGAGGTTCAAATGGATGGTGTTGCAACAGGGTATGGCCAATAGCCCGGCCTTTTGCCAACAATACTTGGCCACACTTTTAGGGCCTGTGCTGGGTTCAGATACCTCCCTTGCCTATGCCTACATGGATGATATAATTCTGGGGCACCAAGTCCCGGGCTACCTGGAGGGCCTTCTGGCCCAGGCTCTTGTCATATTAAAAAAAGGGAGGTTTTACTATAGCCCTCAAAAAAATTCAAAAGTACCTCCTTTTAAAGTGCTCGGATGCCACCTTACCTTGTCTCAGGTAAGCCCCCATAAATCTTTGCTGGATATTCTAGCCTCTCTGACCCTACCCCAACTTCAAAGTCTTTAGGGGAAATCAATTAGCTGTTGCCATGGGTTCTCATCCCTAAAGATTGTCTTGTGTGCTTATTTGCCTTACTAAAAGACATGACATCCCAAGAAGTTGTTACAATTACAAGTAGCTATTGGGCAATGTTTTTACAGTTCCAAAAAGCCCTGGATGAAGTTTCCCTGAAGAGATATTTTATTCTTGAGCCCATTTCCCTCTGGTTGTTTGTGGGTGAAACATTGATTTCTGCAGTTTTAACTCAAAGGGGGGAGCCATTAGAGTGGGTTCACACTCCCCTGGGGGGCACACTTCGGGTGTACTCTCAGGCAGAACAAATTGTCGATGCTATCATCAAGGGAAGGCCCCAAGCCCAAAAGAAATATAGCCTCGACCCTCACTCCATTGTTTTTCTTTTTCGGATGGCAGACGTTGAGTGTCTCACTCGAGCCAATGCTCATCTTGCTCTCTCCCTTGAGGGCTTTCTAAGCCATATTGACTGCCATTTCGGGTCATCCAAATGGACCATCATGTTATGGTGACTTCCCCTCAAAATGCCTTCTCTATTTTCTCCTACACCTATTCCTGGCACCCTCCACGTTTTTACTGACAGAAGTAAAGCAGGCTCTGCCTATGCAGCCTTTGATGAGCAACAAAAGACCCCGAGCCAACAAAGATTTCAACCTTGTCAAGGGTCGGCACAATATAAAGAAATGTTCACTGTAATAATGGTCCTTCAAGACATTCAAAAACCATTTAGTTTGTATTCTGATGGCCTATATGTAATTAACTTTCTCCCTCATATTCCCTAGGTTACCTTTAAGGGCCTATTAGAAGGACAGGGAGACCCTATTCATATTCAACATTGAGAGGGCATGCAAAACTTCCTGGATTTTTATCCATGGGCAATAATTAGGTGGACCAGTTACCTTCTGGCCCACAAGCATTAACTTTACAAGAGGCCATCCATTTACATGATAATCCACATCAATGGGAGAGGTCTTCAACATAAATTCCCTCAGTTTCCTGTAAAGGACTTCAAAGGATGGGAGATACCTGCAAAACATGCCAGTCCTTCTTAAAAGTACTCCCTTTACAACCACCAGGGTTAAATCCCAGAGGTCTCAAACCCAACATCCTCTGGCAAACTGATGTTACTCATTTCCCAGCCTTTGGTAAGCTTAAATATATTTTTGTTTCAATAAATACCTATTCATGAACATGTTGGGCCACAGCACATAGAGGAGAAAAAAACTAGACATTCACAAACACATTTTCTTCAATGCTTTGCCACCTTGGGTCTACTACCACAAGTTTAAACCGATAATGAATCCTGTTTTGTTCGTATAGCAATGTCACTTTTTTAACAGATGGCATATTAACCATACTACAGGAATTCCCTATAATCCCCCAGACCAAGCAATTATAGAAAGAAATCACCAATGTCTTAAGGAACAATTATTAAAACAAAAAGGGAGAGTTAACCCCCATATACAGTTACACATAGCTTTATTTACCATTAACATTTTTAAATTTTTCAAAGATGCAACTGAATCCGGATTTCAGAAGCACTGGGGAAAATTAAACCCTAAGCCCCAAGTGAAAGTCAGGTGGAAGGACCCTCTGACACAACAATGAAGAGGACCTGACCCCCTAGTTACCATGGGCAAGGGATTTGGATGCATTTTTCCCATAGAGGAGACAGCCCCCATTTGGATCTGGCCAGGAACCTTAAGTTTTTACCCATTACCTCTATACACAAGGATGCCCAAGGATAAACTAAACAGCAAGGAAAGAAAATGGCTCTGGTGGCCGAGGCTTGGGTTTAAAACAGGGAAAACTGAAAAGATAACTACTAACCATCCCTAAGGGCAGCCCTGGAGAAATTCTTATGCTCCCTAAAAATTGCAGATGGTGACACTCAAGCTGTTGGCTGTCCTGACACTCCCAGTCGCAGCAATGGCCCTACGGAATCCACATCAACTTAAACAGGTAACCTGGGCAGTGATGAGCAATGGCAATGGAGAAATCATCAATAGCACCACGCATGTTAGGGTGACCTCTACAATGATTGGTTGGTTCCTTTTCCTCCCCTTCCATGTCACATGTTTTTTTTTGCTTGCTGTGTGGTAATAAACAAGTTCCTACTTGATTTGACTCTCTGCTGTGTCTGTCTCCTAGGCTAAGGGAGGCTGGGGAACGGGCGAGCAGTGCACTTACCTTTCCTCGCAACCCGTCCTTCTTCTGCAGGATAGATGAAGACCCAACACTTTTGCTTCTCTTGGAGGAGTATTCAACTTATATGCTACCTTTGAGATTCTGTTTCCATATGCAGTCACTTTCTAAGACAATGGGTTTTTGTTCTTTAGCATGATTTCAGTGGGACAGTAACCAACACATAATGTATTACTTAATGGATAGAAGAAAATCTCATAGGAAATTGTTTTGGACATGGAAGTTATGGTTATACTTTTAAAAAATAGCAAAAGAGGTAAAGGTTTCATTAGAGATTGTAAAGTGAGTACGAAGTCTTGACCTTAGATATGCCAAATTCTTACCCTGGCACACATTTAAATTCCTAGCAGTACTGGAGGATTGAACCCCAAACCCTGTACTTGTGAAAAAGCATCCCTACTACTACCAAACTTGCAGATTATAATTGGATTGATTATTTTGAGGTAGTATCACTATGCCTTGGCCTTCTTGAACTGTGGTCCTACTAACACAAGCATAAAACATTGCACGCAACAAATGGTTAGAGTTTCTGAAACTTCTTTTTGTGTCTGGGCTTGCCTGGAACTGGAATTCTCTAATCTCTGTTTTCCAAGTAGATATTTTAGCTTTGAGCCACTTTATTCAGTAAAAGTATGCAATTTCAAAATATCTTGATATTACCTATATCTGTGCTTAACATATATAGCTAACCTTAATTTTCTCCCTCTTTTGTTTAGTACTCTGAGTTGAAAATGTTGGCTTCCTTGATATACATGGTTTTGTTTTGGATGGAAACCCATCACAATCAAAAAAATCTCCCAAACATTTATGTCAAAAATCATGGAAGGCTTCAGGTTGGAAAAATAAACACTGATCCCTAAGTTATAAATGCAGTATATTAGTATATTTATAGAGTTAGTCAATGCTTTTTTAAGTATGAGGAAGAAGGCAGAAATGTGTAAGATGTCAGGTCTCTGTAGAAATTCTGTAGTTGTCACTTCACGTTAATTTCCTTCCTTCAGGCTTGCTTTTTTAAAACCCTCTGGGTGAATATTGGTTGGACTGATTGATAATCTTCTTCTGGAAATGAAGCTGATTCTAGAAGGCTGATGGTGTGTGAAATAAAGGAATGATGAGAATGAGCACAGATATTGTCACAGAATGAGCCGACTACATTAATTGCTGAACAACAAAACAAAGTTTCAAGTCTGATGATCCACATTGGTATATACATAGATAGATACATATACATATACAGATAAATATACATATACATACATACATGAAAAATTAAATCCACAGTAGAATATCGAAAAACGGCATGACAAATATTAAAGTAAATCAAACTGGTTTTAGGAAAAGTACAGTAAAACCTCAATAGTTTAACATAGATTTTTGTAAAGGATGAAAATTCTTCCTTCATTATATACTTTACAAATATCCTTAGTATGTTTTAAGGTTTTTTTGTTAAAATACTGTACAGAGGGGTACAATTACATGGATAAGGTAATGAGTACATTTCTTATCAAGCATTGTTACCTCCTCCTTTGTTTCCACTTACTATCCCTTCCCATCTCTCCCTCCTGACCCTCCCTCCCACTGTGAGCCAAATTTGTAAATTTTGTTTTTCTACTTAACATCTTGTATATCCCATTGTTGCAGTGGGTCCACCTGTCCTAGCTGCTGCAAATAGAATGATTAGGTATGTTTTGTCAAAAGGTTCATATTTGTGGAAACAAATACCAGCAGTGGTAACTTATTTTCCAGTCCTTGAACTCTGGTTCAGGGCCCTGAACCTGGTTATGCTGGTATCTTTAATGTGAGTTAGCTTTTTATTTATTGGATTCCTGCCCATGAGGGTAATTACTGGGTGTTAGGGGAGATCTATGTTTAGAATATTTAGGAATCTGCATACTGCATTCCAGAGGGGTTGAACATGTATAATTTCCCAAATAGAGTTCCCATTTGGCTACATCCACATCAGCATTTGCTATTGTTAATTTTCTTGATAATGGCCATTTAACTGGGACGAGATAGAATCTGTCTTGTTTACTTGTAGATATATAGGCACCTTTGAGCTACCATAAATGAATGAATCTATGAAACCTATAACCTATATTGCTCTGAGTGTGCATTCCTTTATCTTAGTATAATTTTCCCAAGCCTTTCATTGTCCTTAAGAATGGTGAAAATTCATCCTTTCTGATGGGTGAATAGAATTCCATTGTGTGTGTGTGTGTGTGTGTGTGTGTGTGTGTGTGTAACATGACTATATGCCCATGAGTTCATTTCTAAGCCTTCTGTTTCAAATGAAATTTTGTAATTCCATATTAAATTTGGATTACTTTCTCTACTGCATTGAAGAATATTGTTGGTATTTTGATAGGTATTGCATTGCCAATTGTTGGGGGGCAGTATTGCAGTTTTCACAATGTTAGTTCTTCCAACCAAGAGCATTGAAATATTTTCCATTTCCTTGAATCTCCCTCAATTTTTCATTTTTATATTTTTAAAGTTTTCACAGTAGAGGTCCTTCAAATTTTTTAGTTAAATTAATTAATTGCTAGTTTTGTTGTTGTTTTGTTTTGCTTAAATTTGATTTGATTTTGAAGCTAATACATATGTGGTTGTTTTTTGGATTTCAGCCTGGATCTTCCCATTGTTGGTAAAACAGAAAAACTACTGATTCTTGTGGATTTTATATCCTGCTTCATTGCTGAAGGTTAGCAACACCTTTACATACTTAACTGAGGAAGCTA
>NW_024872522.1:0-21938 GCF_019054845.1 Dipodomys spectabilis | reverse complement strand
ACTAATTAGAGTAGGAATTGATCTTCACTAGGCCAATACATACTTTCCAGAAGAAAAGGCTACATTGATAAATAAACAGTGAAAAGGATGCAGGCAGGCAGACCTTGAAGTAAACATTATCCAATGAACAACACCTACGGAGGCATGATTGCAGTCTTCTTTTACCTAAGTTACAGTTATTGATTTATGTACTTCCCTGATGCCAAATAACAAAGCCATGAAAATGCAGTAATCATTTTCAAGGCATTAGAATTTACAGAAAGAATTCAATGAATGTATTGTTAGAAAGTAAAGATAGATGTCTGAGTTCAAGAGTGAAGAGAATATCCCCAATCTCTGGCCCTCCACTGTGAGAGGGGTACAAGCCGAAGCACAAGGAGAATGGACAGAAGTACAGTAGTGCATACCAGTAGTTCGCAAGATGCAATGATGAATGTAATGGGAGAAAATCAACAAGATCATCACAGGACTTAGAACAAATGGAATGAGAGAGAAAGAGGGAGAGAAAAAAGGGAATATTTCAAGAGTTTAAAAGTGAACATGTCTGCCAGGACTATCCTAAGCATATATTAATTAATAAAAATGAGGGAAACCATGGAACCTATGTTTCTTTGAATCTGGCTTCCTTCACATAATATGATTGTTTTCCAAGTCTTTCCATTTTCTTAAGAAAGGAGTTGTGTCATTCTTTGTGATAGAAGCATAAAATTCCATTGTGTATATATATCACATTTTCTTGATCCTGTCATCTATTGAGGGGCATCTTGATTGGTTCCATATCTTAGCTATAGCAATAATGCTGTAAAAAACATAGTTGTAAATTTTGTGTGGTTTAGATTGAGATCATTTCCACAAGTGCCCAGGAATGGGATTGCTGGTTCCAGAGCTATGTACATTTGACCTTACAAAATGATGTTAATTGAAATGAACTCTAAGCCATAGAAACAACAAGTCTTTTTTCAGATATCAACCTTGATGTAGGTAAAGTAGTGTATCTAGGTCTTATTTTTATTTCATTTGCCTTTTTCTATTGGTTTATCCCTGGAAATCTCTGTCTTGATTCTGGTACCTTCCATCTTGTATATACATTTACCTGATTTGGAGAAGGAAAGGGAAAAAATATAGTGACGAAAGATGTACAAAGACTGACCCATTGCAACAATGATATTCACACGACACTATATTGGAAATGAACTTTACAACTTTGGAGTGAGCGGGAGGTGTGGAGGGTGGGAAGGGATATGAGAACAACAATGGAGTGGGTAACACTATTCAGCAAGGAATGTACATTACTCATGTAACTGTAACCACTCTGTATAATATTTTTGAAATAAAATAAAATATAAAAATTTAACCTATCTATGAAAAAAATATCCTTTTCAAAATAATACATCTGTCACAGTACTTGTGAGGAATTCTAGACTCAAGCTGTTAGACCTGGAAAGGGATAGATTGGGAAGCCATCTCAAACAGCAGACAAAAGGATAAGAGCTATACTCTGGAAAGGTCAGTCAAGGGAAGACAGGGATATGAGTTATTACCTCAAGAGTATGTAATTTAGAGCTGTTGGACACTAAAAGATTAAGACTTTGTAGACAAGATACATGTCTGTGTTATGGTTGTAATGACTATTGCTCCCTTCTGCTCCTGAACAATAAGGGATTCAATTATCACTATGTATACAAACAATATCTCATATCAATAGTTGTAACCACCAGCAAGATTAATGCCTTAGTTTGTGGACATACCTGTAGCCACTGACAACCCCCCTACCCCCCACCCCACCCCCGTAGTAGAAGGAATAAAAAGCATGTGAAGCAGGATTTAGGGATCCAGAAGCTGGCAATGAGGCTTTTGGTCCTCTGGTGTCTTCTTTCCTATTACTTCCTGTGATTTCTTAGTTCTTTGGCCAGGTATCCCATCATCTTTTCTGTCCCATGGTTGTGGTTAGCGACAGTACTGATATTCGGAACACCTCAAAAAAAAAAACTATGGAAAAACACTTCCTCAAAGAAGATTGACAAACGTATAGGAGCACCTGGAAAGATACCAAATATCAGCACTCATACTGTGATCCTCTAGCAAAAAAGTACAATTCAGGAGTATCTTAACTTCTGATAATACAAGAGATGGATAATTGTCCCTTTTGTATATTTGGTATTGCATAATTTTTTAGAAACACATTTACATTATGAAATAATGTTATTTATTTCATAAGTCACAGACCATGTCACTGGAGTGATGACCCTAATGTCTTATCACAGTTTCCTGATTCAGACTTAGATGATTGTGAATTGCCTAACTATGAACATTTGTTCATGAAACTCAACAACACAGAATGAAGTGTCAGGGTCAGGCCATTCCATACCTGTAAGGATTTTTACATATATTAGCATAATATACACCTACACTGCTCAGCACTCACAGCACATTGGTATGTTATAATTATCTTCAGATCAGAAAAAACACTAGAGCTTAAAGTAGAATGATGGGCTATACATTTTCAACGCAAGAGTGATGATCACCCCCTGCAATTATTCTCAGTGGAGAATCCTTCCTATACATTTCACTGACTTAGCTTCTGCTCTGTGCTTTACCATTATCAGACAGGGTCACACTGTATCGAGCCACAATACTGCAGCAATCTTAGATGCCTTTGAATTTTACCTTCAATCTTGATACCAAGGTCAACTCTGCAACTCTAATCACATAGTTGACACCCGAACTTTTCAAGCCTGGTTAAAAATTCAGCTATCACTGCTCATTGCCAGTGTTAAAGATCTCACTCCTTTTGATTTGTTGTGCAACTTCTTGTATTTCCAACACTGCCTTAGATGTTGGTTTTTGAAGTAGAGCTTTTAGTTTGCATTTGATTTATGGAGGTGTTAGTGATGCCGGTTGAACTACATATATTATAATGTAAGTAATTTGATGTTTTGACATATGAATTTAATTTTGGCAATTGAAGAAGTGAATACACATCACTCACAAAAATTTCTTTATGTGTATTGGTATTACTTTATTGTGAACTTCCTAAAAGCCAGCCATGGGAGCACATGTCCCTAATTCCATCACTTCTGTGACTGAGACAAGGCTTGAAAGGTCCAGACTATTTGGCACTTCATAGTGAGAACCTTTCTACAGAGAAGGGGAGAGAATAGCAAAAAGAGCAAATAAATCTTCCCACAGTTTTGTTACATATTATTTACACTTAGCCATTAAAACCACTATAATAGTATTTTTTTTATGACTTCTTACCTACTCTTTTTCTGTTCTGAGCTGTTTTGTTTATGGATCTCTAAGAAATCATATAAGAATCGCATAAGAAATCTATATAAATCATATAAGAAATCATAAAAAATAGTTTTGTTGGGATATTTAATCCAAAAGGAATAATTTCAGGAAAGTATTAAGCACATAAAATGTAATGCAGAGCTGGGAAGGTGTCCCAGTGGTAGAGCGCTTTGAGGTGGATTTGTTCTCCTTAAGCAATTACTCAAGGAATAATAAACAGTGGAAGCTGAATGATGTTCATTCAGGTATTTCTTTAGAAATTAAACCAATCTTTATTTGCTATAAAGATCACTTACAATGTCATTACCTACACCCTTTTCATTTAAAAATATTTATATTCTGTAGCAATGTCATTGTCGTTATATATTATTGAAAATAAGAGAACCCATGGGACCTATGTTTCTTTGGAGTTGGCTTACTTCACTTAATAAATTTTTTTCCAAATCTTTCCATTTCCTAACAAATTGGGCAATGTCATTCTTTCTGATGGAGGTATAGAATGCAATTGTATATATAAATACCACATTTTCTTGATCCATTCATCTACTGAGGAGCATCTGGGTTGGTTCCATATCTTAGCTATGGTAAATAATGCTGCAATAAACATAGTTGTGCTGGTAGTTTTAGTATGGTCTTGTTTGTGATCCTTTGGGTAAATGAACAAAAGTGGGATTGCTTGGTCATAGGGGAGCTTTATGTGGAGTCGTTTCAGGAAACTCCATACTTCTTTCCAAAGTGGTTGAAGAAGTTTACACTCCCACCAAGAATGCAGTAGGGTTCCCTTGTGGCCCCATCCCCTTCAGCATTTGTTGTTGTAAAAATATGGACTGCTTCACGAAGTTGAAAGTCATCCATGTGTATGGGCCATGCTAATCTTTTTTGTATCATACCGATGTTAGTGTATGGGCTGCCGGATTAAGCACAGAACATTTTTTATATAGAAAGTGTAATTGATTTTCTTAAACTAGACAATTCCTCAAAAAAGTAAGTTCAAAAGAATTTTCATGAAATTTTAGAATCATGCATTTCTTACACAAGCACATATTTTTGATGTTGGTATAATTTGTGGAGGGGAAGGGAAAAATGTTTAAATAGGGATACAGGTAGACCCATTGCAACAATGAAAGGAACTTCACAACTTTGGCACCTCTACTACTGCCATACCTGCAGATTGTAATTTGATTGCTTATTTTGAGGTAGCATCACAATGCCTGGGCCTGCTTGGACTGTGGTCATCCTAACACAATCAAAATACATTGCACCCAGCAAATGGCTAGAGTTTCCTGAAACTTCTTTTTTTTTTTTTGTCTGGGCTTGCCTGGAACTGAAATTCTCTAATCTCTGTTTTCTAAGTAGATACTATTACAGGTTTGAGTCACTTTATCCAGTAAAAGTATACAATTTCAAGATATCTTGATATTGCCTATATTTGTGCTTAACATATATAGCTAACCTTAATTTCTCCCTCTTTTGTTTAATACTCTGAGTTGAAAACATTGACTTTCTTGCTATACATGGCTTTGTTTTGGGTGGAATCCCATCACAATCCAAAAAATCTCCCAAAAGTTTATGTCAAATCATGGAAAAGAAGGCTGCAGGTTGGGAAAAAAAAAACACTGATCCTTAACTTACATTTGCAGTATATTTATAGTGTTAGTCAATACTTTCTGAAGTATGAGAAGAGAAGGAAGACAGAAATGTGAAAGATGTCAGGTCTCTGCGGAATTTCTGTAGTTGTCACTTCATGTTATATTCTTCCTTAAAAATTGCTTTATTAAAACCCTCTGAGTGAATATTGGTTGGGCTGTTTGGTAACCTTACCCAAGATTTTAGAAGGCTGATGATTTGCTAAATAAAGGAATAATGAGAATGAGCACTGATATTGTCACAGAATGAGCCGACAAGGTTCATTGCTGAACAGCAAAAGAAAGCAGTTTCAAGTCCGATGATGCACATTGGAACATATACAGATAGATACATATATGTATACGTATACAAACACACGTGAAAAAGTATATATCCAGTAGAATATAGAGAGAAAGTTGGTGTGACAAGTATTAAACTATATCAAACTGGTTTCAGGAAAGGTAAAGTAAAATATCAATAGTTTAGCATAGATTTTGCATAGATTTGTAAAGGATGAAAATTCTTTCCTCATTTTATACTTTACAAATATCTTTAGTACATTTTAAGTTTTTTTTATATTGTAGTTGGAACATCTATATAATGCTGAGAATTGGAATTACATAAAGTATGCAATATGAATAGGCCAGCCAGTATAGGAAAGTTCATGAGATTCTTATTTCCAATTAACCACCAGGAGAAATGGAGTTCCAGTTCAGATTTTATGTAGAGCACTGGCCTTGAACACAAAAGCACCAGTCAGGCTGTGAGTTTAAGCCCTAGGATCTACAGAAACAAAAACACAAAATATAACTTGGAGTTAGATATTTTATAATGAAGCATTTTTATATACTCTACATTGTTAGAAAGACTAGATTTCTGTGATGTCTTTATAACCTATCATAATAAGTGATATTGTCCATTTATTAAGCAGAAAGGCTTACTCAGATTTATAAGTTTGAAGGTTTCAGTGTATGTTCAGTTGGTTTTATTGCTTTGGTGGCCTGTGACAAGACAATGTCAAGGTGAGGAGTATGTCAAAAAGAAATGTTTTTGATCTAGAATGATTAAAAGAGAAAAGAAAGTAGATGAGTGTGCATGTTCTCAGAGGTTTCACTCTGAAGAACTTAATCTCCAGAAGAACTATGCAGGTATTCTCCACAGTCTGGGAGGAAATGGAAAGTCATTTTTCTTTAACACATAGGTCTTTCTGGGGCATTCTAAATTCAAATGGCAACATCCTCACCAGTGATAACGAATTGTCCAGGGGGGGAAACAAATAGATATTGCTATAAATTCCAATCAGATCTCAGCAGACTAAATATTTTATGGAATTCCTATTAAAATACTTTCTTGCAGACTGACTGCGTCTTCATACTACATATTTGTATATCTGTATGTATGTGTGGATTTGAATAAACTAATATAGCAATGTGGCAAATTAAAGTATTAGTAAGGCCTTTCTCTTCTCATATCATGAAAGCCTGCCACAATTCTCAATCAAATCCCATTCAAGATTCAAATTTTAATGCTGTCCCAAAACTTCTGTATGCAAACCCAGGTACATTCACTTCATTTAAGACGGCAATGATATATGAAAATTTTAAGTCTTCCATGGAAAAAAATTGTATTAAGCGAAGTTAGCCAGGCCCAAAGAAACTTAGGTCCATTGTTTCCCTTAATTGCAATAGCTAGTATATGTCTGAGTCATGCAAAAAGTCAGATAAGTTGATGTTAGGGAAATGAAGCCTAATATATGTATTCAAATGTTTTTTTTTCTTTTAGGTAATTGTTTCTAACACATTTATAAGATTATTTCTTTGTTGCTTTGTATGTCCCTCTCCCATGGTATAACCCCTGCTTTCACTGTATTTGAGGTTGGTAAAATTTGTGAAGGGGAAGGGAAAAAAGAAATGTTTAAATAGGGGTACAAGTGGATACATTCCAACAATGAGATGTACAAGTCGTTATATGGAAAAACGAACTTTACAACTTTGGTGGGGGCGGGGATGAGGATTGGGTAGAGGAGCAGGGGAGGGAGGATGAGAAGGGATGGGAAGAGTAAACAAAGGAGGAGGCTACAGTGCTTGATAAGAAATGTACTCATTATCTTGCCCATGTAATTGTAACCCCTCTGTACAGTATTTTCACAAGAAAAAAAGAAAAAAAGCAAAATTTAAGTCTTCCAATTACGTTGTCACCAAGGAAACATGTACAATATTTCCTTAAAAAATATCTAGATTGTAGAACTTTAGCCAGAAAATTGAAGGAGTATACATTATAGGATTTAATTTAAATATTTAGTCACTGAAATGGATATTCTATATCCACAACTTAGAGCCCTTTCAAAATACATAATTGCAAACCTCATCTATTACCATCTTCTGTGAAGACAGTCCTTGCTGAAAACGAACCAGATGTGGTAAACCAATTAAAATGTACGCCATTGTCAAATGCTGTTGTTTTAAAGCATGGAAGTGATAGAACAATTAATGCCAGTGAACAGCTGGTTCTAAGGAGTATGGATAGTGATTACTTTGGACTCTAGGTGGAAAAATCCACAGATGTTTCAGATTGTGCTTCGTTTTGGCATTTGTGAGATATACTTTAAAAAGCACAATGAATGAAAGCATGTTGTTTTAGAAAGATTTTCTGACTGACAAACCAGGGAAAGAAAACTTATTGAAATATTTCAAATGAGAAGACAGACAATAGGGTGGGTAAGATGTGGTATGCAGCTTTAAATACAGACTGAAGCAAACCAAAGAATGGGAAAATTTTTTTCCTTAAAAGCTTTCTGGGTGTATTGTGCTATACACTATAATGATGAAATGATCATTTCTTTGGAAAAGTCATGAAAAAACATTGTCACCTGTTGAATTTCTTTATAAAGTGAATCTTAAATGACAAGAATGAAGAAATTTAAATATGTTAATAAAACATTATCAAGTATTACTTTAATTTTTGATTAAAAGTTAAAGCAAACCGGCAGACTACTAGTCCATTAACATTTATGTTTCCTGTCATATTTATTTTCCTTTTGTTCCTCTTTTTTGGGTGGTGATATTTTTTTTCAGAAAGGCAACCTAGTCTTAACCATTACCTACAAAATTTATGCTGTCATAGAATCAGAGTTTTTTTTTTATTAAATTAAGACAATAGTAGGCTCATTTTATGCCAAACCAAAACATAAACACCAAAAACATTTTTCACTAAAAAACCATTCATAAAAAATCATGAGGTGGAAAAGGCTCTGGAGGACAGGTCTAATCCAGGCGCCGGAGGAAAGGCTTAGGAAAACACCTGAACATGTGGCATCACAATGCAGCGCAGCCGGTGCAAAATGCAAGTATCCCTTACATGGGGTGCCCTGGAGGTTCCAATCCTGGGTGTCCACCTCCTTTGTGCCCACAACCTGTAAATCTGGCCATTCCTCCTGGTCCTGTTCCCTGGTGTCCCTTTCCTCCAGGACCTCCCCAGGGGAACCCAGCTTTCCCTCCATGTGGGCCCTCTTACCCTGTGCCACAGCCACAGTATCCAGGATACCAACCCTCAGGTCCTTACCCACCCCATGCCGACCACCTGCACCTGGCATGTGTCCTGTGAATCACCTGGCTCCTGGCATAGGCCCACGAGCCCCAATGGACAAGAAAACACTGAAGAAAATGAAGAAAACACATAAAAAGATGCACAAACACCACAAGCATGGCAAGCATTCCTCCTTTTCCTCCTTCTCTTCCAGCAGAGGCTCTGACTGAATTCAGGGCCTGGACCCTCCCCTCAAGTCTCACCAGTTTTGCTCTCATCAAGCTTCTGCTGTGGTGTTGTACTAGGGGGAAATTAGCGCTCTGATCCCCACCCCACCCTCATCTGAGCCTTACCCTGCTGTTCAGCCCTGACTGGCTAGGGAAATGGATAAAGTATTTCTGTGGGCTAGTAAAGACCATCTCCTTCCTGGTTGATCGATTTTTTGTTTTCTTTTTCTTTTTTTTTTGGTTCGAGACTGGGACTCCAGCTCAGTACCTAATGCTTTTACTCATTGGCTGGCACTCTACCAATTGAGCCGTGCCTCCAATATCAAGAGCTGAAGACTTTAACAGAGGAGCAGTTTCTTGAAGATGGTGAAACCTCTGAGCTAAATGCTGAAGACAAGTTTAAATTCTGTAAAATGTGATTTTTTTCCCTTCCATTTCCGTTTGTAATACGTGTGGTTGCTGGAAATTTCATTATGATAAAAAAAAAACTGTATTTTTTTATAAAGGTAGCATACTAGGATCATTTAGAGCTAGATATATTCCCAGTAGGCCTCTTAATGATTTCATTAACTGCAAGGCTGCCTTGATTCAAAGCAAGAGTCCATTTGGTTGATGAGCTTTCTGGAAATGTAATCTCTACTCCTTAGCTCAACATGCTAGCTCAGGTCCTACTCTCATTTTCCAATTCTCAGTCCAAATAAAGCTATTTTTTTCTGGTCAAAAAAAATCATGAGGATTTGGGGGAAGATGGAGGAGGAGAAGCTGGAGGGTAAACAAGCTCTTACATAGAAAGCAGTTTTAATGTTCCAGTGAACAGTCCTAGGCTAGAGAGTCACACCAAGTGTGCCATCACAGTACAGAGAGTTTGGCCAAAGAGGGAAAATCCAGGCAAGATAACAGATCTGAGCCCTTGCCAGTAGCCACAGCTGAGGTGGCAGTAGGGACAGCTCCACTGGCTGTAGCCCCCATCCCTACAGAGAGAGTCCACGACAAAGGCCCCAGATGTGGCCAGTGAGCGGATTCTACTCAACACCAGCAAGAACTAACAAGGAGCAGATATCTTCATCCTGCAGATCACAGACCAGAGACGACGCAGGAAACAACACTCTGTCATGGGTAGAATCCTGACATCCTCACTCCTTCTCAGGGAGCAGAGGAGGGAAGGCCACCCATCCCCCACTACCAGAGATCTCCATCTAAGATACTGACCTCCACAGGGTTGAACAGTTAGCTCCAACTCAGGCCTTGGAAGAAAACAAGAGAGTCATTTAGTAGGTCACAGGAAGTAGACATGTCTTGCCAGGCTCAGCTCCACCCAGGGGAATGTCACCCCACCCAGCCAGAAGAACCAGTGTCCTCAGAGGAGTGATTTCCTTCACAGGGTTAACAGAGCCAGAGGCTGCCCCTCCCTACAGCAGCCTAGACAAACAATTGAAACTCAGTAAAAAAAAAAAAAAAGACCCTGAGAATGGGTTCCATGAGTGTTTCAGGAGTTGCCCCAAAGGGAAAAGCTACTGTTTGCTGAAAGGCCTCAACCCTACCTCATCACGGCATTTCCACACTGGAGGAAACAGCCATCTCCCTCTTTTGTGATACTCAAAGCAGATCTCCCTTCCACCGAATAGCCTGGGAAGAGGATCACAAAATCCTGGGTAAAGCAGAGCATTTTTCTGCCAGCACGAAAATAATTGACTTAAGAAACCAGTCAAGCAAAAGGAAAACCAAACACCACAAGCACACCAGAGACTCCACCAAGAGACTGGTTATGGACACAGAGGAGATACAGGGTCTTCCCATTCCTCCCACCCCCCACAAAAAAAACCCCAAAAATCAAAGAAGTCTTTTTTTAACCATTTTTCAATTTTTATTTTTTAAAAAAGTGTTTGATATTAATTTTTTTCTCATAATTTTTATTTTTGATGTGTGTGTGTTTAATCTCTTTTGACATTTTGGTCCTTTTTATTGTTTTCATTTTTTTCTCTCTCTCTTTCTTTTTTGTTTGACTTAATTGCTGTTCAGCTCATCCCCAGATATATACCTGTGGTCAATTATTAGACCTTATCCCCCATTGTGTACATACTTACTCCTGAAATTTATTACTCGATTCAAAACATCTTAGGCTTAATTTCTTTAATAGCAGTATTATCTCTTTATACCAATATAATTTTCAATTAACTAATTTTAGTTTTCTTTTATTTTTTAGTTTTTCATGTTTCCTTTCTATTTCTCCTCTCATCTCATCCTATCCTTATCTTCTCTCAATATCATTTTTTAAACTTACATAATTTTTAAGTGTTTCACTTCTTAGATTTAAATTTTTGTTTATCCATTTTTTCTTTATTTTTACAAAATCTCTCTCCTATCATTCTGTCCAATCCATTTCCCTCTCAGAGATTAGGACTTGGTTAAATTCACTCTTCTTTTACCTTTCCACATCCCTCTAATCCTATTTTCTTCCACAATTTTCCCTAAACTTAATAATTTCTGGTGTGTCAAGTTCTTTTTGCTTTTATTACCCCATTAGTCCATGGTTGTTTGAAGATGAATAGGTTGTATCTGATGAAGTAGATTGTATCTGCAGTCATTTTGACTGTGCAACTACAGGATTCTGGTTGATGCTTGCCTTAAAATAGTGGTCTAGCACAAAATTGGTTTTACTTTCATACCAAATGGGCAGAACAAGCCGGAAAACACAAGGAAAATGACAAGTCCAGGTATATGAATTCCGACTCATGATAATCAGGTGACAGAATACTTAATGAATAATCCAGAAGAGAGTTCCCAAAAAGCTCTACAAGCACTACTAGTATACATGGTGAATGAATACATTGAAAACTTGTAAAGGACTCATTGTGAGCATGATAGAGAGTGAGAGGGGGCAAAGCAAAGATTAATACAGGAATCTTGTGAGCATGAGGAAGCTACTCAAAGATTAATATAGGAATTGCACACGAGCAGGTTGAGAACAGTCAAAGAGAAATAAGGAAATCGCATGAGAAGGCTGAGATCAGTCAAAGAGAAAGACAGGAATTGCATGATCGTGAGGAAGCTGTTCAAAGAGTAATACAGGAATTGCAAGAGAGGGATGAGAATACAGCAAGATCAATAAAGGCATTCATGGAATCCATGAACAGACAGCTGAATGAATTCAGGGAGACCACAAAGGGAATGCTCAATAGAGCGCAAGAAAAGTAATGGGAGCCCAAGGAAACCATAACGAATCAAGTAAGTGATTTGAGAAGAAACACTGACCACCAAATTAAGGAAGTAAAGTTTATACAAGACCTAAAACAAAATTCCAACGAACAATTTGAAGCCATCAACGCCAAACAATTAGAAGGAAAAGAAATAAAAACAAAGTAGAAAGTCTTGACAGTTGGTTAGACCATGCAGAAGATCGAATTTTGGGCATTGAAGACAGCCTAGATATTAAAAAGAAAGAATGTATAACTATCCAAGACAAATCCAAGAAATATGATAGATCTATTCAACATTTCGAAAGCACCATCAGAAGGCCTAATCTGAGGATAATGGGTGTAGAAGAGCACCTAGAGACAGAAGTTAATGGTTTAGGAAATTTATTTCACAGAATCATAGCAGAGAACTTCCCAAACATGCAAAAAGATAGGCCTATTCAGATACAAGAAGCTTTTAGAACCACCAAACAAGACTTACAAAAGATACTTGAAGATGTCCTACACATAGAAAACCAACTAAACCACAATAAAGGCCAAGAAACAGGCTCCAAGGGAATAAAATTAGAACTTAACACCAAAAGCCACCAAAGAAAGTCCTCTAACACATGGAGGCTGAACAACACACTGTTGAATCACCAGTGGGTCATGGAAGAGATTAGAAAGGAAATGCAAATGTTCATGATATTCCACAACAATGAACACATGAATTACCAGCTCCTCTGGGACACAGGAAATGCAGTAGTCAGAGGCAATTTTATACCTCTGAGTTCCTACATCAACAAATTAGAGAGATCTGAAACCAACAATTTAAAGAGACATCTGAACCTCATTGAAAAAGAGCAACCAAATAAACTCCAATCCAGTAGATTGAAAGAAATAATTAAAATTAAATCAGAATTAAACGAATTAGAATCCAAAAAAAAATCATAGAATCAACAAAACAAAGAGTTGGTTCTTCGAAAAAATTAACAAAAATTGACAGATGCTTAGCAAATCTTATCAGAAAAAGAAGAGCACACACGGAAATAAACAAACTCAGAAGTGTGCATGGAAACATCACCACAGAAACAACCAAAAGCCAGAACATTAGAAGGGAATACTTCTCAAACCTTTATGCTAATAAGTTTGAGAACCTGGTAGAAATGGACCTTTTCCTAGCAAATATTGACATGCCAAAACTAAACCAGGATGAGTTTAATCAAATTAACAGGCCCATATCAAGCATTGAGATAGAAGCAGCAATAAGAGAACTCCCATCTAAGTACCAATGGATTTACAGCGGAATCCTACAAGGCCTTCAAAGCAGAGCTCACACCAATACTCCTCCAACGCTTCACTGACATTGAAAGAGAAAGCGCATAACGGGACTCATTCTATGAAGACATCATAACCCTCATCCCAAAACCAGGCAGGGACTCATCAAAGAAAGAGAACTAGAGGCCCACTTCTTTGATGAACATTGATGCAAAACTTCTCAACAAAATTTTGGCTAATTGACTTCAACAATTCATCCAAAAAATCATACACCACGATCAAACTGTATTCAT
Source organism: Dipodomys spectabilis (assembly GCF_019054845.1). Lineage (NCBI taxonomy): Eukaryota > Metazoa > Chordata > Mammalia > Rodentia > Heteromyidae > Dipodomys > Dipodomys spectabilis. The sequence goes on along the minus strand of NW_024872522.1, from coordinate 8,522 downwards.
TTCAGGGTTGGAAAGCTGGTTCAATATACAAAAATCAATTAATATAATTCATCACATCAACAGGAGCAAAGATAAGAACCACATGGTTATCTCAATAGATGTAGAAAAAAGCGTCTGACAAGTTCCAAAACCCCTTTATGATGAAAGCTCTGGAAAACTAAGGAATCCAGGGAACATTCCTCAATACAATAAAGGCTGTATATGACAAACCTTCAGCCAGCATTACACTTAATGGTAAAAAAAACTAAAGCCATTTCCTCTTGGGAACTAGACAAGGATGTCCAATCTCTCTACTTCTCTTCAATTTAGTATTAGAATGCCTCGCTACAGCAATAAGACAAGATGCAAACATTAAAGGATCCAAATAGGGAAAGATGAAATACAACTTTTGCTCTTTTCAGATGACATGATCTTATATTTAAAGAATCCCACAGAATTCACTCCCAAATTACTCATGCTGACTCAAAATTTTGGCAAAGTAGCAGGGTATAAAATTAACACTCAAAATCAATGGCTTTACTGTATGCCAACAATGAGAAAAGCATGGCTGACATAAGGAAAGCAACTCCACTCGTAATAGCCCCACAAAAAATGAAATACATAGGAATTAGATTAACCAAAGAAGTGAAAAATCTATGATGAAAACTTAAAAAACCTGAAAAAGGAAATCAAAACAGAACGTAGAAAGTGGGAAAATCCTCCCATGCTCCTGGATTGGAAGGATCAACATCATGAAAATGGCAATACTTCCCAAAGCTATGTACAAATTCAATGTGATACCTATGAATATTCCAACCTCATTCTTCAAAAAAAATAGAAGAGACAATCCAAAAATTCATATGGAACAATAAAAGACCCCGAATAAAAAAATGATCCTCAGAAAGAACAATGCCGGAGGAATATCAATAGGAAATTTCAAACTCTACTACAAAGCCATAATAATCAAAACAGCTTCGTACTGGCACCAGAACAGATCTCAGGACTAATGCAATAGAACTGAAATCCTAGAAATTAACTCACAGATAAATAGCCATCTAATCTTTGATAAGGGAGCTAAAAAAAAATAGAATGGGAGAAAGACAGCTTCTTCAGTAAGTGGCTGTCAAACAAAATTGGTTAATCACTTGTAGAAAACTAAAGCTATATTCTTATATATCACCCTGCACCAGGATCAACTCCAAATGGATCAAAGACCTGGAGTTACAGCAGACACCCTAGGTCTCCTTGGCACAGGCCAAAATTTTCTTAATAGATACCCAGAAACACAACAAATCAAAGAAAGGTTGGACAAATGGGATTACATATAATTGTAGAGCTTCTGCATGGCAAAGGATAAAGCTAGCAAGATCAATAGAAAACCCATGGATTGGGAGAAGATCTTCACTAGCCATACAACAAACAAGGGTTTCATATCTAAAATATACCTGGAACTCACAAAAGTAAATCCAACAACAAATCCTCAAACAACTGCCCAATAAATAAGTGGGCTAAAGACTTAAAGAGAAACTTCTCTGAAGAGGAAAGAAGCATGACTAATAGACACATGAAGACATGCTCAACTTCCCTAATCATAAAAGAAATGCAAATCTAAACAGCATTGAGATACCACCTCACACCAGTTAGAATGGCTATAATCAAGAACTCTAATAACAACAGAAGCTGGAGGGGATGTGGACAGAAGGAAACCTTACTGTATTGTCGGTGGGGGTGTAAACTTGTTCAACCACTTTGGAAAGTAGTATGGAGGTTCCTCAAAAGAATCCACATAGAGCTCCCCTATTTCCCAGCAATCCCACTTTTGGGCATTTACCAAAATGATCACAAACATAACCATACTAAAGCTACCAGCACAACTATGTTTATTGCAGCATTATTTACCATAGCTAAGTTATGGAACCAACCCAGATGCCCCTTAGTAGATGAATGGATCAAGAAAATGTGGTATATATACACAATGGAATTCTATGCCTCCATCAGAAAGAATGACATTGCCCCATGTGTTAGGAAATGGAAAGACTTGGAAAAAATTATATTAAGTGAAGTAAGCCAGGCCCAAAGAAATATAGGTCCCATGGTTTCCCTTATTTGCAATAACTAGTATATTTGTGAGACAAGCAGAAACGGTGAGATAAGTTGAAATTAGGTGAAATGAACCCAAAGATAAGAACTCAAATGCTGTTTTTTCTCTTGCTATTGTTTCTAGCATATTTCTAAGATGATTTCTTTGTTGCTTTGTATGTCCCTCCCCCATGGTATAACCCCTGTTTTCACTGTATTTGATGTTGGTATAATTTGTGGAGGAGAAGGGAAAAACAAATTCTCTAAATAGGGATACAGGTGGACCCATTGCAACAATCAGATGTACAACACGTTATGTCGGAAAACGAACTTTACAACTTTGACACATGGGTTGGTTTGGGGGTGGGGAGTTGGGAAGGGATGGTAAGGGGAAACAAAGGAGGGGGCAACAATGCTTGATAAGAAATGTAATCATTACCTTGCTCATGTAATTGTAACCCCTCTGTACGTATTTTCACAATAAAAAATATCATGAAATTTAAAGTAAAAATCCATGTCAATTTTTTGGGTTTTTTTGGTCATGCAGCTTGAATTTTGGGACTGGGCACTGTCTCTCAGCTCTTCAGCTCATTGATACCTCTGTACCACTTGAGCCACAGTGTTGTTTCTACTTTTCAAGTGGGTTATTGGAGATAAGAGTCTCACAGACTTTTCTGCCCAGGCTGGCTTTGAACCACTATCCTCATTCTGAGACTCCTGAGTAGCTAGGATTACAGGCATGAGCCACCAAAGCCCAGATCCAAGTCAATTTCTAAAAAGCAAGCTTATTGAAACTTCTGGCTTTTTCCAATAAACAATCTTTCTTTTTAACATTAGTTTATAATTATGAGTTATTTTTAGATGTAACTGTAAACTTTTTAATAGAATCAAACATAATTTTTACTATTACTCAGTATTTTAAAAATCCACTGTAATTAGCTTTCCCCAAAGTAAATTAATTATATACTACATTGCTCTCTATTATTACACTCTATATTACATATAGTGTGAAGCGAAAATAATTTGGACCATTTCATATAAATTATTAGATGGTATTTTAGCATTATAAATTCACATCTGTGATTTTAAAAGAAGGAAAGATGATTTTAGAGTTAAAATCAAATGGAAATGTGTTGTGTGTCCTAATTAAAGCAAATTTATGAGTTCATACAGACAAAATTATTTTCTTTCCACTAAAGGCTTTGAAGTAATACTATTGGAAATAGTGAGGCAAGAGGAAGAAGAATTCAAATCATGTCAAAGAATGTGTCTGTTATTCTGCTACCCCCTCCATTAAGAAGACCTACCTGGTCCCAGATGTCACAAAACTTCAAGTATCTCTCTTAGAAATCTATTTGGAAAAGTTCTAAATCACTGATTATTTATGTACTTTCTGTTATATGAAACAAAATATAGACACAAAACAACTGAAATAAAATGCACACATATGTTGAAGTCACCACAGCTGGAAAAACAACCAACAAAGTAGAACTCCCCCAGGAACAAAAACTAGTTGTGCCTGGTTGTTTATAAGCACAAAAACCTCAAATACATGATACCCTTGAGTAGATCCATAAAGATAACTGTGTCTCAGAAATATGGTTGTGTTATGAGAAGTACAAGTTGTCATGTCAAAAACGAACTTTACAACTTGTTGGGGGGGGAGGATTGGGTGGGGGGGCGGGAGAATGGGAAGGGATGGGAAGAGTAAACAAAGGAGGAGGCTACAATGCTTGATAAGAAATGTACTCACTATCTTGCCCAGGTAATTGTAACCCCTCAGTACAGTATTTTCACAATAAAATATTATTAAAATTAAAAAAAGAAATATGGTTGTGTTAATTTGTAATTAAATTCATCTAGATGAAGGTAATATAGCAAATCACATGAATGGATCAAGTTGTTTAAAACAAATATGACTGTATGTGGAGTGGGAGCTGCACATATTAAAAGAATAAAATAACAAAAATCATGACATACTTAAAAAATTCAGAAATGCAATGAATAAGTCCAATAGTATCCATGTTGAGACCTAAATCCTACTGATTTAACAAGAACAAAATATACAAATAATAGAATCTGAGCAGGGTACCTGAGTATACATAATTTTAAACTACTCCAAATTGTAGAAGACTGAATGTAGGTTATCTAAAGGAAAACATCAACCCATGAAATGAATGACACTACAAATTTCATGAAAAGATAGAAGTCGATTCTAGAAAATACTATTTTAATAAGTGATGATCAAAATCTTTTTAGTACTGACAAAATTACATACCCATTTAGTTAGATCCAAGATACTCAAGCTGATTTGAAATTTTGGCAAATTAGCAGGATACAACTATATCGTTAGTATGGATGTTGACTCTGGCATGGAATTAATTTCCTCTTTGATCTGATAAATGAATATATGAAAGAACAGAACTTCAGCTAAATATCAAGACCTAACTAAACATATAACCAGAAAAGTCTTCATGCAAGCCGTATTGCAACTGGGATAAAAGAAGTATCAGTCATACTGATTCTGTATTTATTGTAAATGCTGATTTTTTTCATAAATTATTTCTTTAGCTTGCATTTTTAAAACATTGTGTTAATGATATATATCTTGGTAACTAATTTTGGATTCCTCCTCCAATTTAGTTCTGAGTATAATGTCTCACTTCAGTTCCTAACCCATGAAATGATATTGTTTACAAAACAACTGCTATTTATAATACATTATTTATAATACACAAAATCTCATAAGCATGACACCAGTAAGCATTGGTTAACATTTTGATATCATGGTCTCATGACTGATGAGGCTTATCTGTATGAGTATAATTGTACCTAGATTCCTCAGGCTAAATTTAACCACTGTTAAAAAATGTTTATATCTTTATTTCTCACCCATCGAAGATTAAACCTGAGTATAAATCCTAAGGAAAATGATAAGGTGAGAGTCTAGCTTTTCTAGATATAAAATAAACAAAATGCAGCGTAGAGTAACTCACTGGTTTAAAGTCAACCTATTTCTCCAAAACATTCTAAGCATTTCCTTACAATGTGTGTTATTCTCAAGAAGGGGGGGAATGTGAGAGGAGGATTAACCAAGCTTTGTCTTCAAATATACATAATTTGGATTTGCCTCTTTATTTTGCTTTAAGCATTTTTGATAAAAATTGTTTGAATAATTCATTTCCAGGTCAGCTATAATATATCCTAGTTTTATATTCCAAAGTACATTCAGAAAATGCTCTATAGCAATTAAGTAAAGAAAGTCCGGGCAGAAAAAATGACATTTCTATACTATGTGATGCCCAATTCTTAGGTATTTCATTATGCCCCAATTTAATGAATGTGATTGTTTAAATCTTCATAAAGTATTAATTAAAATCGATCAGTGTCCTATAAAATAATTGTGTATAATTTTATCCTAGAATCATTCAAGAACTGCCCATTCAATCATAGCATACGTCACATTCCATTGGTATTCATATGGATACGAATGAGTTTCTTAGGATCTCCTGCCTGCCATTTGGAGGTGGCAGAACCAGGATTCAAACTATTCAAACTGTGGGCTCCAACTCCCACCACTTCAACCTGATGATAGGGAACTCACCGGTTTGTCCAAGAACATCAACAAGATCAATGATTAGACAGGCACCAGTGACTCTCAGCAGTCTTCTTTGATACTTACAAGGCTGTGATAGGAGGATCATGGTCAAAGTCACCCTAAGCAAGAAAGCCTTTGAAACCCCTGTCCAACTTCAGTGCCAACAAAGCCAGAAGTAGAGCCTTATGGCTCCAGTGGTAGAGGGCTAGCTTTGAGCAAAAGCAGCTCATGGACTGTTCCCAGATCCTGAGTTCAAGGTCTGGGACCGGCAACAAACAGACATAAACAATAATCTGTGCAGCCATCCAGCTAAAGCATGTCACCCTCTTGTCCCCAACTGAATTGGACAGAGTTCCCTGGGAAAGGGGCTGGGAGAGCCACTGTCATCTTGACTCTGCCCATTCTGCCTGCATCACATGATTTTGGCCACATCATTATTTCATGGTTCTTTCTGACCAAAGGGATACAAGAACACATTCCATGCTGCCTGGAAGATGGACTAGACTCTGTTAGCACACTCGGAGGCTGAGATCCACAGGGGGAAAATCCTGCCACAGGAGCATGGGCCCGCTGCAGGCACCCAGGCCACCCGGCAGCTCAGTGACAGACTGAGCTGGAGCCACAGGCCCTCTGCCCCATGAGCTGCCACCACAGCATGCGTGGGGATGGGAAACAGGACACATGGGCATCTGAGAAGAAAATCTGCTTCGTCCATGACCTGCTTGTTGAGGTGTACTTCCAGAGTCCAACAGGTGAGCTCCACCATTGATGCAGCCAGCTGTTGGCACACAACCAAACCACCGAGGAGTCCTTCATTGTGTGTAAAGAGCAGGTATTGGTCTTGAATGAGCTGTGTTGGGAGAAAGCCAAGTGCATACACTGGCTGTCCCCGGAGAAGATGGAAAGGAGGAGAGTGCTGCGGGAGCTGCTGTTGCTCATCCCAAGGGAAGGCACATACAGCAGTCTTCAGATGCCAGCACAGGCTGAGCCCTCCCCACCCCCCAACTCTGCTTCCCACGCCTCAGGGCCTGTGGTGGGTGAAATGAGGGAGGAGCAGAAAGGTTTTGAAGAATTGCAACTTGAAGACAGCATGGAAACTGCCAGAGGACAGGTCAGAGTTCCCTACCCCATAGTGGACTCCTCCAAGGAGCACGTCCTGCCCCAGATACCCCACATCCAGAGCCACCCACAGCTCCCAGGCTCAGGGGAGGAGTGCTCCCCCACTTTCTCTTGTAAACTGATGTGGATGATGACTCTCTATGTGACATACTGACTCTCATAAGCCTTGGCAGCCACCAGAAGTAGGTGGCCAGGTGGCTTTCTCTCATGCCTCCATCTGCTGGGTGATGGGAAGGTTAAACTGGGGGTCAGGGAGGACAGAGGCTTCAGGGAGTTGGCCCAAACTCAAGGGATATCTAATGGCTCATTGGTGGCCAGGAAAGAGGCCCATGTTATGCTTATCACAAAGAATAAATTGTTTTCAAAGCAAAAAGAAAGCCTCCAACAAAGATTTGTTCTTCCAGTCCTGGGGCTTGAACTCAGGGCCTGGCCACTGTCCCTGAGCTCTTTTTGATCAAGACTGGCTCTCTACCAGTTGAGCCCCACCTCCCTTCCAGCTTTTTCTGTGTGGAATAGAACCAAGGGCTTCAGGCATTCTAGGTGACCACTCTATCACTGAGCCACATTCTCAGCTAGGATGATTCTCCCCCCTCCCAAACCCATATGACCATTCCTCAGATAAATCGGAAGTAGGGGCTAGGATGAATATGAAGCACAATCTGGTTCCCCCCAAAATATTCCCCCTTCCCCTCTTCCCACACCCTTAGTTGATGTTTCTCTTCTACCATTGAGGGATGAGAGAGGGAGAGGGGAGTCCCAAGAGAGGACCAACAACAGTGGCCCCCTGAAACACACATCCTCCCACACACAAGTGGTCCTCCAGATTCTGAGTTTACCTGACTCAATGTGAAGTCTACACTTTCTCCCCACCACTGCAAGGCTCAGGATGAAATAAAGGTCAGCCATGGCCTCAGCCCACACCTAAGGTGGAAGCTCCTAGTCCCACACCTACTTCCACTTCTGACTGCCCCTAGTTAGGCCAGACCCACCACTCACCACTATGTTGGTGGTGATGACCTCATGGATGGATTCCAGGAAGAAGGTCTATGGCAAAGAGCAGAAGCAGCAGGTTGAGCAGGGCAGAAGGAGGTGGGGTGATTGCTCTGGGATCTTCCTTGGAGCCCTCCCGTCCAGGCAGACCCATGCTGACCCAAAGCATGGACAAGGCCAGGGGATGAGATGAGATGGAGGAGCTCGGGACTACAGGAGGTACTGCTTTGTCTTGGTGCACTTGATCAATACCAATTATAATTAATTCCAATTATATTTGGCCCATGCCAATCCCAAAGACAACATGCTATGCCTCTCCTTGTTGTTGATGGCCGTGAGCACTGTCCCTGAGCTCCTTCTCTCAAGGCTGGCACTCTACCACTTGAGCCACAATGCCACTTTTGTTTTCTGATGTTTCATGGAGGCTCAGAATCTCACTGTCCTGTCCAGACTGGCTTGGCACCGTGATCCTCCAGATCTCAGCTTCCTGAGTAGCTAGGATGACAGGCATGAGCCACCAGTGCCCAGTATGTGATGGCTTTTGAAGGCATCTTGGCAAGTCTGTAAAGGAGCCCAAAGGGCCTGGATAGACCATGACCCAATCAAGGAGCCGGGATGGGGGAAGGCTGACCTTCTAGCCATTCTGTTCCCCCAAAATCAAAGATGCCAGGTCCTGTTGTATGCATCAAAAACCTAGGCCAGTAGCCACCAGGCTTAGTGGGGGAAAAGTAGAGAATACCCAAAGATTGCAGTGTAG
>NW_024872521.1:0-19576 GCF_019054845.1 Dipodomys spectabilis | reverse complement strand
TTTCTTCAGTGTTTTCTTGTCCATTGGGGCTCGTGGGCCTATGCCAGGAGCCAGGGGATTCACAGGAAATATGCCAGGTGCAGGTGGTGGGCATGGGGTGGGTAAGGACCTGAGGGTTGGTATCCTGGATACTGTGGCTGTGGCACAGGGTAAGAGGGCCCACATGGAGGGAAAGCTGGGTTCCCCTGGGGAGGTCCTGGAGGAAAGGGACACCGGGGTACAGGACCAGGAGGAATGGCTGGATTTACAGGTTGTGGGCACAAAGGAGGTGGACACCCAGGATTGGAACCTCCAGGGCACCCCATGTAAGGGATACTTGCATTTTGCACCGGCTGCCATGCATTGGGATGCCACATGTTCAGGTGTTTTCCTAAGCTTTTCTTCCTGCGCCTGGATTATACCGGTCCTCCTGAGCCTTTTCCCCCTCATGATCTTTTATGAGTGGTTTTTTAGTGAAAAATGTTTTGGTGTTTATATTTTGATTTGGCATAAAATGAGCCTACTATTGTCTTAATTTAATAAAAAAAAAACTCTGATTCTCTGACAGCATAAATTTTGTGAGTAATGGTTAAGACTAGGTTGCCTTTCTGAAAAAAATATCACCACCCAAAAAAGAGGAACAAAAGGAAAATAAATATGACAGGAAACATAAATCTTAATGGACTAATAGTCTGTCAGTTTGCTTTAACTTTTAATGAAAAATTAAAGTAATACTTGATAATGTTTTATTAACATATTTAAATTTCTTCATTCTTGTCAATTAAGATTCACTTTATAAAGAAATTCAACAGGTGACAATGTTTTTTCATGACTTTTCCATAGAAATGATCATTTCATCATTATAGTGTATAGCACAATACACCCAGAAAGCTTTTAAGGAAAAAGATTTCCCATTCTTTGGTTTGCTTCAGTCTGTATTTAAAGCTGCATACCACATCTTACCCACCCTATTGTCTGTCTTCTCATTTGAAACATTTCAATTAGTTTTCTTTCCCTGGTTTGTCAGTCAGCAAATCTTTATAAAACAACATGCTTTCATTCATTGTGCTTTCCAAAATATATCTCACAAATGCCAAAACGAAGCACAATCTGAAACATCTGTGGATTTTTCAATCACTTTCCATACTCCTTAGAACCAGCTGTTCACTGGCATTAATTGTTCTATCACTTCCATGCTTTAAAACAACAGCATTTGACAAAGGCGTACATTTTAATTGGTTTACCACATTTGGTTCGTTTTCAGCAAGGACTGTCTTCACGGAAGATGGTAATAGATGAGGTTTGCAATTATGTATTTTGAAGGGGCTCTAAGTTGTGGATATAGAATATACATTTCAGTGACTAAATATTTAAATTAAATCCTATAATGTATACTCCTTCAATTTTCTGGCTAAAGTGTTCTACAATCTAGATATTTTTTAAAGAAATATTGTACATGTTTCCTTGGTGACAACGTAATTGGAAGACTTAAATTTTTCTTTTTTTCTTTTTATATTGTGAAAATAATGTACAGAGGGGTTATAATTACATGGGCAAGATAATAAGTACATTTCTTATCAAGCATTCTAGCCTCCTCCTTTGTTTCCCCTTCCCATCCCTTCCCATTCTCCCTCCCCTGCCCCTCCATCCAATCCTCCTCCCTGCCCCCACCAAAGTTGTAAAGTTCGTTTTTCCATATAAGGACTTGTACATCTCATTGTTGGAATGGATCCACCTGTACCCCAATTTAAACATTTCTTTTTTCCTTTCCCCTTCTCAAATTATACCAACCTCAAATACAGTGAAAGCAGGGGTTATACCATGGGGGAGGAACATACAAAGCAACAAAGAAATAATCTTATAAATGTGTTAGAAACAATCACCTGAAAGAAAAAAAAAACATTTGAATACATATATTAGGGTTCATTTTCCTAACATCAACTTATCTGACGTTTTCTGCATGACTCAGACATATACTAGTTATTGCAATTAAGGGAAACCATGGGACCTAAGTTTTTTTGGGCCTGGCTAACTTTGCTTAATATAATTTTTTTCCATGGTAGACTTAAAATTTTCATATATCATTGCCGACTTAAATGAAGTGAATGTACCTGGGTTTGCATACAGAACTTTTGAGAGAGCATTAATGTTTGAATCTTGAATGGGATTTGATTGAGAATTGTGGCAGGCTTTCATGATATGAGAAGAGAAAGGCCTTACTAATACTTTAATTTGCTACATTGCTGTATTAGTTTATTCAAACCCACACATACACACAGATATACAAATATGTAGTATGAAGACCCAGTCAATCTGCAAGAAAATATTTTAATAGGGATTCCATAAAATATTTAGTCTGCTGAGATCTGATTGGAATTTATAGCAATATCTATTCCACCCCTGGACAATTCATTATCATTGGTGAGGATGTTGCCATTTGAATTCAGAATGCCCCAGAAAGACCTATGTGTTAAAGAAAAATGACTTTCCATTTCCTCCCAGACTGTGGAGAATACCTGAATAGTTCTTATGGAGATTAAGTTCTTCAGAGTGAAACCTCTGAGAACATGCACACTCATCTGCTTTCTTCTTTTCTCTTTTAATCATTCTAGGTCAAAAACATTTCTTTTTGATATACTCCTCACCTTGACATTGTCTTGTCACAGGCCACCAAAGCAATAAAACCAACTGAACATACACTTACACTGAAACCTTCAAACTTATAAATCTGAGTAAGCCTTTCTGCTTAATAAATGGATAATATCACTTATTATGATAGGTTATAAAGCTAACACAGAAATCTAGTCTTTCTAACAATGTAGAGTACATAAAAACGCTTCATTATAAAATATCTAACTCAAAGTTATATTTTGTGTTTTTGTTTCTGTAGATCCTAGGGCTTAAACTCACAGCCTGACTGGTGCTTTTGTGTTCAAGGCCAGTGCTCTACATAAAATCTGAACTGGAACTCCATTTCTCCTGGTGGTTAATTGGAAATAAGAATCTCATGAACTTTCCTATACTGGCTGGCCTATTCATGTTGCATACTTTATGTAATTCCATTCTCAGCATTATATAGGTGCTCCAACTACAATATAAAAAAACTTAAACGTACTAAAGATATTTGTAAAGTATAAAATGAGGAAAGAATTTTCATCCTTTACAAATCTATGCAAAATCTATGCTAAACTATTGATATTTTACTGGACCTTTCCTGCAACCAGTTTGATATAGTTTAATAATTGTCACACCAACTTTCTCTCTATATTCTACTGGATATATACATTTTCATGTATGTTTGTATATGTATACATATATGTATCTATCTATATATGTTCGAATGTGCATCATCGGACTTGAACCTGTTTTGTTTTGCTGTTCAGCAATGAACCTTGTCGGCTCATTCTGTGACAATATCAGTGTTCATTCTCATTATTCCTTTATTTACCAAATCATCAGCCTTCTAAAATCAGCTTCATTTCTTTTTTTTTTTTTTTTGGGTCCGGTCTTGGGGCCTGAACTCTGGGCCTGGGCGTTGTCCCTCAGCTCTTCAGCTCAAGGCTAGCGCTCTACCACTTGAGCCACAGTGCCACTTCCGGCTTTTTTCTTATGTGGTGCTGAGGAATCGAACCCAGGGCCTCGAGCATGCAAGGCAAGTGCTCTACCACTGAGCCACCTTCCCAGCCCAAAGATTTTTTTGGGGGGGTCCTGTCGTGGGATCTGAACTGTGGGCCTGGGTGCTGTCCCTCAGCTCTTCAGCTCAAGGCTAGCGCTCTACCACTTGAGCCACAGTGCCACTTCCGGTTTTTTTCTTTTGGCTTATGTGGTGCTGAGGAATCGAACCCAAGTCTCATGCATGCAAGGCAAGCACTCTACCACTGAGCCACCTTCCCAGCCCTCAGCTTCATTTCTTGGGTAAGGTTACCGAACAGTCCAACTAATATCCACCCAGAGGGTTTTAATAAAGCAAGTTTTAAGGAAGAATATAACATGAAGTGACAACTACAGAAATTCCAGAGACCTGACATCTTTCACATTTCTGTCTTCCTTCTCTTCTCATACTTCAGAAAGTATTGACTAACACTATAAGTATACTGCAATTATAAGTTAAGGATCATTGTTTTTTTTTTTTGTTTTGTTTTGTTTTTCCAACCTGAAGCCTTCTTTTCCATGATTCGACATAAACTTTTGGGAGATTTTTTGGATTGTGATGGGATTCCACCCAAAACAAAGCCATGTATATTAAGAAAGTCAATGTTTTCAACTCAGAGTACTAAACAAAAGAGGGAGAAAATTAAGGTTAGCTATATATGTTAAGCACAAATATAGGCAATATCAAGATATCTTGAAATTGTATACTTTTACTGGATAAAGTGGCTCAAACCTGTAATATTATCTACTTAGAAAACAGAGATTAGAGAATTGCAGTTCCAGGCAAGCCCAAACCAAAAAAAAAAAAAAAAAAGAAGAAGAAGTTTCAGAAACTCTGTTAGAGTTTGATGGGTGCTATGTGTTTTGCTTGTGTTAGGAGGACCACAGTCCAAGCAGACCCAGGTATAGTGATACTTACCTCAAAAGAAGCAATCAAGTTACAATCTGCAGGTATGGCAGTAGTAGAGATGCCAAAGTTGTAAAGTTCCTTTCATTGTTGCAATGGGTCTACTTGTATCCCTATTTAAACATTTTCCCCTTCCCCTCCACAAATTATGCCAACATCAAAAATGTGTGCTTATGTAAGAACTGCATGATTCTAAAATTTCATGACAATTCTTTTGAACTTACTTTTTTGTGGAATTGACTAAGAAAATCAATTACAACTTCTATATAAAAAATGTTCTGTGCTTAATCCGGCAGCCCATACACTAACATCGGAATGATACAGAGAGGATTAGCATGGTCCCTGCACATGGATGACTTGCAAATTCGTGAAGCAATCCATATTTTTACAACAACAAATGCTGGAGGGGATGGGGCCACAAGGGAACCCTACTGCATTCTTGGTGGGAGTGTAAACTTCTTCAACCACTTTGGAAAGCAGTATGGAGTTTCCTCAAATGACTCCACATAAAGCTCCCCTATGACCCAGCAATCCCACTTTTGTTCATTTACCCAAAGGATCACAAATAAGACCATATTAAAACTACCAGCACAACTATGTTTATTGCAACATTATTTACCATAGCTAAGATATGCAACCAATCCAGATGCCCGTCAGTAGATGAATGGATCAAGAAAAAGTGGTAAAGGATTTCCGGGAAGATGGCTGAGGAGAAGCTGGAATCTGAACAAGCTCTTGCATAGAAAGCAGTTTCAGAGTTCCAGTGAACAGTCCCAAGCCAGAGAATCACACCAAGTATGCCATCACAGGAGAGAGATAGTCAAGAGAGGGGAAGCCAAGCAGACACAGCTGAGTGCTTGCCAGCAGCTGCCGCTGCAGCGGCAGGGTCGCGGCGGCGACCACCGCCGCGGGGTCATATCTGAGACACAGTCCGGGACGAAGGAGACAGACGCAGCGGGCCAGCGGATTCTACTCAACACCAGCAAGAACCGACAAGGAGCAGACATCTTCATCCTGCACTTTGCAGACAAGAGATGACCCAGGATCCAAGACACGGCGTGAGTAGAAGCCCAACATCCTCACTCCTTCTCAGGGAGCAGAGGAGGGAAGGCCAGCCCTCCCCCGCCAGCACCGGTGATCTCCATCTTGGATACGGACAAAACTCAGAGGAGCGACTACCTCCAGCTCAGGCCTTGGAATAAAACGAGTCATTTAGCAGGTCACAAGAACTTAACGGCGAAGTGACCTCACAGACTCAGTTCCATCCAGGGAAAAGTCACCCAGCTCAGGCGCCAGCCATTGGAGTGGCTCTCCTCACCGGGTAACCAGAACCAGAGGCTGCCCCTCCCTCTAGCAGCCACCACAATCAATTGAAAAACAGAAACCCTGAGAATGGCTCCAGGCTGGGTGCTGTGAGTTTTTTTCACAAAATAGCCCCAGGGAAAAGCTACTGTCTGTTGAAAGGCCTCAACTCTAACCAGAACCTAGCCTCATCACTGCATCCCCCTCTTTTGTGATTCTCAAAGCAGATCACCCTCCCAGTAAACTAACCTAGGAGGGGGATCTCAAAATCTTGGGTAAAGCAGAGCATTTTTCTGCCTGTTCCAACAAACTGACTTAAGAAACCAATGAAGCCACAGGACCTGAAGCTGACCAGAGACTCCAACAAGACTCTGGTTACAGACAAAAGAGAGATACAGGATTCTTCCCACCCCTCCCCCCCAAAAATATCAAAGAACTTTTTTTTTCTTCTTCTTCTTTTCTTTTTTTCTTTTTTTTGTTTTGCTTTTTTTTTCGTTTTTTGTTACCTTATATATCTAAAAAAAAATTTTTCCTTTTCTAAAACTTTTATTAATCTTTAATTTTTGCCTCTTCTGAAAAAATAATTGTTTTCCAGTAACATTTTTTTTCTCCTGTTATAATTTTTATTTTAGGAATACGTGAATGTGTGTTTTCCTTTCGTTTCTTGTCTTCTTTCTCTTTTTCTTTCATTCTTAATTATCGTTTTGTTTTTTGTCTAGCTCTACTGAACTTCTGATCTTTTCTTCTCACGTTTCTTTCCTTTCCACCTTTTCCTCTCTTTTGTTCTTCTTTATGTGACTTAACTCTTCTCCTGCACATCCTCAGATAAACCCGTAGTTAACTAGTAGACCCTATCCCCCGTTGTGTACACACTTAATCCACAAACTTATTACTCAATTCAAAACCTCTGAGACTTAAATTCCTTAATAGCAGTACTACCTCTTTATACCTATATAATATTTTAAGCATTTTTTTAAGTTTTTCACATCTCCTCTATGTCCCTCCCTTTCTCTCAATATATTCACATTCCTCTCTAAATAGATGGTCTTTTAATCTCTATAATAACATTAATTTTTAAGTTTCTATTTTTTTTCTGGTCTCTTTTCATTCCCCTTTCCCTTTCTTCTTTTTCTCTCTCTCTCTACTTGCATCCTACCCAACCTATTTCCTGCATTGTGATTAGGACATAGTTAACTCTCCCTGTGCCTCCCCACAACAATCTATTCCTACTTTTTACCCACATCTCTCCCTAACCCTAATAATTTCTGGTTTTCCAAATTCTTCTTTGTGGTTCGAAGTCCTTTAACATATAGTTGTTTGATGTCGAATAGATGTATCTGTTGAACTAGATTGTATCTGTAGACTATTGACTATACAAATGCAAACTTTGGTTGATGGTTGCCTTAAGATAGTGTTCTAGCACAAAACTGGTGCTATCTTCATCTCAAATGGGCAGAGTAAGCCGGAAAAACACAAGAAAAATGGCAAATTCGGATATCTCAATTCCCAATCTTGGTAATCAGGGGTTAGAACAGATAATGAATAATCAAGAGGAGAGTTCCCAAATATCTCTACAAACACTGCTGGCAAACATGATGAATGAGAAGTTTGACAACGTACAAAGGACTCTGTATGAGCGTGATAGGGAGAGAGAGGAGGCAACCCAAAAGTTTATACAGGAATATCATAAGCGTGAGGAAGCTACTCAAAAACTGATACAGGATTTGCGTGAACAACTTGAGAATACTCAAAGAGAAAGGGAGGAATGGCGAGAGCAGGCTGAGAACACTCAAAGAGATCTGCAGGAATCCCACTAACCGGAGGAGGCTAATCAAAGAGTAATACAGGAATTGAGAGACCAGGTAGAGAACACACAAAGATCACTAAAGGCATTCATGGAATCCATTAACAAAGAGCTGAAGGAAGTCAGGGAGACCACAAAGGGAATGCTGAATGGTACCCAACAGAAGGAATGGGAGTCCAAAGAAACCATAACCAATCAACTAAGTGATTTGAGGACAAATACTGAACACCAAATTAAGGAAGTAAAGAAATTCATACAAGACCTAAAACAGAGCTTCAACAAAGAACTTGAAACCATCAAAGCTGACCAATTAGAAGGAAAAGATATAAAAAAATGGAGCACTCAAATTTATCAAAGAAACACTACTTTCCCTCAAATCCCATATAGATCCAAAGACAATAATTGTTGGGGATTTTAACACACCACTCTCCCCACTAGATAGATCAACTCGGCAAAAACTCAACAGGGAAACCGCAGATCTAAACAGCTGCATAGATCAACTAGACTTAACAGACATCTACCGAACATTTCACCCAGCAGCATGAGAATACACGTTTTTCTCAGCAGCACATGGAACGTTTTCTAAAATAGACCACATTTTAGGCCACAAAGCAAACTTGTCTAAATTCAGATACATTGAAGTTATACCTTGCATTCTCTCTGACTACAAGGGAATAAAATTAGAACTCAACACCAAAAGCCACCAAAGAAAGTCCGGTATCATATGGAGGCAGAACAACATACTGCTGAATCATGAGTGGGTCGTAGAAGTGATTAGAAAGGAAATTCAAATGTTCATGCTATTCAACAAAAATGAACACACAAAATACCAGCTCCTCTGGGACACAGCAATGGCAGTACTCAGAGGGAAATTTATAGCTCTGAGCTCCTACATCAACAAATTGGAGAGATCTGAAACTCACAATTTAATGACACATCTAAACCTCCTTGAAAAAGAGCAGCAACATAAACCCCAATCCAGTACACGGAAAGAAATAATAAAAATTAAATCACAATTAAATTAATTAGAATCCAAAAAAAACTATAGAAAGAATCAACAAAACAAAGAGTTGGTTCTTCGAAAAACTGAAAAAAATTGACAGACCCTTAGCAAATCTTATCAGAAAAAGGAGAGAACACACCCAAATTAATAAACTCAGAGATGAGAATGGAAATATCACCACGGTAACAACCAAGATTCAGAAGTTTGAGAACTTGGCAGAAATGGACCTCTTCCTAGCAAATATTGACATGCCAAAAGTAAACCAAGATGAGTTAAACTATCTTAACAGGCCCATATCAAGCATTGAAATAGAAACAGCATAAGAGACCTCCCAGCTAAGAAAAGTCCAGGACCAGATGGTTTTACAGCGGAATTTTACAAGGCCTTCAAAGCAGAGCTGACACCAATTCTCGTCCAACTCTTCAATGAAATTGAAAGAGAAAGCTCACTACCGAACACATTCTATGAAGCCATCATAACCCTCATCCCAAAACCAGGCAGGGACTCATCAAAGAAAGAGAACTATAGACCCATTTCTTTGATAAACATTGATGCAAAACTTCTCAACAAAATTTTGGCCAACCGACTTCAACAATTCATCCAAAAAATCATACACCACGATCAAACAGGATTCATTTCAGGGATGCAAAGCTGGTTCAATATACACAAATCAATTAATATTACTCATCACATCAACAGGAGCAAGTATAAGAACCATATGGTTATCTCAATAGACGCAGAAAAAGCATTCGACAAGATCCAACACCCCTTTAAGATGAAGGTTTTGGAAAAATTAGGAATCCATGGAACATTCCTTAATACAATAAAGATTGTATATGACAAACCTACAGCCAGCATTATACTCAATGGTGAAAAACTAAAGCCATTTCCTCTTAACTCAGGAACAAGACAAGGATGCCCACTCTCTCCACTTCTCTTCAATCTAGTATTAGAATGCCTACCTACAGCAATAAGACAAGATGCAGACATAAAGGGGATCCAAATAGGGAAAGAAGAAATAAAACTCTCCCTCTTTGCAGATGACATGATCTTGTATTTAAGGAATCCCATAGACTCCCTCCCAAATTACTCAAGCTGACTCAAAACTTTGGCAAAGTAGCAGGTTATGAAATTAACCCCCAAAAATCAATGGCTTTTCTGTATGCCGACAATGAGAAAAGTGTGGCTGAAATTAGGAAAGCAACTCCATTTGTAATAGCCCCACAAAAAATAAAATACCTAGGAATTAACTTAACTAAAGAAGTGAAGGACCTCTATGATGAAAACTTTAAAATCTTGAAAAAGGAAATCAACACAGAACTTAAAAAATGGCAAAACCTCCCATGCTCCTGGATTGGAAAGATTAACATCGTGAAAATGGCAATACTTCCCAAGGCTATCTACAAATTCAACGCAATACCTATCAAAATTCCACTCTCATTCTTCAAGGAAATAGAAGAGGCAATCCAAAAATTCATATGGAACAATAAAAGACCCCGAATAGCAAAAACGCTCCTCAATGGAAAGAACACTGCTGGAGGAATATCAATACCAAATTTCAAACTCTACTATAAAGCCATAGTAATCAAAACAGCTTGGTATTGGCATAAGAACAGACCTTAGGACCAATGGAATACAATTGAAAACCCAGAAATGAACCTACAGACCTATAGCCATCTAATCTTCGATAAGGGAGCTAAAACAATAGAATGGAAGACAGACAGCCTCTTCAGTAAATGGTGCTGGCAAAACTGGTTAACTACATGTAGAAAACTGAAGCTAGATCCTTATATATCACCCTACACCAGAATCAACTCCAAATGGATAAAAGACCTTGAAGTCAAAGCAGACACTCTGAAAACTTTACAGGATGGAATAGGACAAACCCTATGTCTCCTTGGCTCAGGCCGAAATTTTCTGAATAGAGACCCGGAAACACAACAAATCAAAGAAAGGTTGGACAAATGGGATTGCATAAGGTTGCAGAGCTTCTGCAGGGCAAATGACATAGCTAGGAAGATCAATAGAAAGCCCACGGATTGGGAGAAGATCTTTACTAGCCATACAACGGACAAGGGTCTCATATCTAAAATATACTTGGAACTCAAAAAATTAAACCACCCAACAACAAATCCTCAAAGAAACAACTGCCCAATAAGTAAGTGGGCGAAAGACTTAAAGAGAAACTTCTCTGAAGAAGAAAGAAGGATGGCCAATAGACACATGAAGAAATGTTCAACATCCCTAGCCATAAAAGAAATGCAAATCAAAACTACATTGAGATATCACCTCACTCCAGTTAGAACAGCAAAAATCAAGAACTCTAACAACAACAGATGCTGGAGGGGATGTGGACAGAAAGGAACCTTACTTCATTGTTGGTGGGAATGTAAACTTGTTCAACCACTTTGGAAAGCAGTATGGAGGTTCCTCAAAAGACTTCACATAGAACTCCCCTATGACCTAGCAATCCCACTTTTGGGCATTTACCCTAATGTTTACAAAAAAGACCACACTAAAGCTACCAGCACAACTATGTTTATTGGAGCATTATTTACCATAGCTAAGATATGTAACCAACCCAGTTGCCCCTCAGTAGATGAATGGATCAAGAAAATGTGGTATATATACACAATGGAATTCTATGCCTCCATCAGAAAGAATGACATTTCCCCATTTGTTAGGAAATGGAAAGGCTTGGAAAAAATTATATTAAGTGAAGTAAGCCAGGCCCAAAGAAACATAGGTCCCATGGTTTCCCTTATTTGCAATATCTAGTATAGGTATGAGTCAAGCGGAAAAAGTCAGATAATGTGATGTTAGGAAAACGAACCCTCAAATATGTATTTTAAGGTTTTTGTTTCTTTCATGCATGTGTTTCTAATGCATTTATAAGATTATTTCTTTGTTGCTTTGTATGTCCCTCCCCCACAGTGTAACCCCCGCTTTCACTATATTTGATGTCAGTATAACATGTGGAGGAGATGGGGGCAAACAAGTCGTTTAAGGATTCAGGTGGACCTGTTGCAACAATGAGAAGTACAAAATGTCATGTCAAAACAAGCTTTACAATGTCGGTGTGGGGGGGGAAGGGAGGGTATGATTGGGTGGGGGGGAGGGGGGAGGCTGATAAGGGAGGTGAACGTAAACAAAGGAGGAGGCTGCAATGCTTGGTAAGAAATGTATGCATTGTCCTGCCCATGTAATTGTAACCCCTCTCTACAGTATGTTCTCAAATAAAATTAAATTAAATTAAAAAAAAAAAGAAAACGTGGTCAATATATACAATTGCATTCTATGCCTCCATCAGAAAGAATGACATTGCCCAATTTGTTAGGAAATGGAAAGATTTGGAAAAAATTTATTAAGTGAAGTAAGCGAGGTCCAAAGAAACATACGTCCCATGGTTTCTCTTATTTTCAATAACTAATATATGTCCGGGATTATCAGAAAATGTCAAGAACTATGTGCATTTGACCAGATAAGATGATGTTAAGCTAAACGAATGCCAAGATAGGTACACAAGTGATTGTATCTTGCTATTATTTCTAACATACTTATACTGTACGATGTGATTTTTTTTTGTTTCTTTATATGTTCCTCAACCACGCTATAACCCCTTTTTTCACTGTATTTGAAGTTGGTGCACCTACATCTTGTATATATGTTTCTCTAATTTGGGGAGAAGAAGAAAACAACAAAATGCTTAAATAGGGATACCCGTTGACCCATTGTAACAATGAGATGCACAAGACACTATGTTGAAAATGAATTTTACAATTTATGCAGGGGAAGGAGAGAGGAGGAGTGGAGTGTACTTGCGGAGGTGGGAGAGAAGGGATGGTGGGGGAATATAAAGGAGGAGGTAACAATGCTTGTTAGGAAATGTACTCATTACCTTGCTCATGTAAATGTCACTTCTCTGTGCAGTATTTTTAAAATAAAAAAAATGTATAAAAATGTTCTGAGATTGAAGATTTAATTTCCCTTATTTTATCCATATAATCTCATTAACAAATAAATAAATGCAAAACACTGACATGAAGGTATTTTGAATAAATGTGTGTGTGTGCACGTGTGCACACAAGTGTGTTGGAGTGCTGAGAATTTGAACTCAGGGCTTTAAGGTCTTGGTAGGCCTTTCCTCTCTAGATTGGTGAACTACTATATGAGCTACATTTCCACTCCTGGCTCTTTCCTAGTTCATTAAATATTTTGAAAAATAATCTCAAAAATGTTTTTGCCCTGATTGGCTTCCAACTGTTATCCACAGATCTTAGCCTCCTGAGTAGATATCTCAAGTAAACAAGATTACAGGAGTGACCAACGAGCACAAGGTTTTCAGAATAATTTTAAAAGTAGAAGAAAATTTACTTCATGGGGGCCTGTTTTTATCATCTCCTACTTTTAAAGCATTTTGCTTTAAAAGTAAAGGTGAATTTATTAAATTAAATGTGAATTTATTTCTCTTTTGGATTCTAAAAGACAGAAAGTGATGATATTTAAAAGTTTTGGTATTTTTTAAAAAGAAAAATGGAACTGTAGGACAGAAGAAATTTGGCTGTCTTTGGAACTCAATGTATAAGTTCAATTCTGTGCGTGATAACGCAATGTCACCAACACAGTCTGTGTTGAAGACAAATTGTGACAGAAAACAATCATCATGGGCAATAATTGCTATGCTATTATTTCTTGAGCAACATGAATATTGAATTTAGAGTGTAAAAGAATGGTGAGATTTTTGCCTACCTTTTCTGTATTGCTGAAAAATTTTTGGAAACTTTTACTCATTTTCTTCCTCACTGTGTGTATTTGGGCCATGCCCTTACTGCCTTTAATTACAATTTTTCCCAACACTTAAATGGTAATAATATTAGCATTATAGCAAATGTTAACTTAAGAATTAATAGAAATAAAACTTGTGAAAAACTCAACACAAACTTCTATGAATGAACTTTGAGTTTAACCAACAATTTTTTAAATACTAAATAAAATGTATTACAGAAACCATTACATGTGGTGAGCAACTAGAAGTAATGTTATCTATTGACCATGCTCTGCTTCTAGGGAAGCCAGGAGGATAACTTCTCATGCTGTAAATCAAGCTGGTTATCTTATGTCTTGATAATGTAAAAATATCAGGGACATTATAAAGAAGGAATGTTGTAGACAGATGTGAAGTCCTTATGAAAATGTACAAAACTGATGAAACGTAAGAGTATCTGAGCAGTATATTTTGTTTTATATAATTTAAGGTACATCACAAAGATAGGGAAAACCTAGAAGAATGAATTCTCTTTTTGAAATTCTATCATAGATCCTTAGCAGGATGAACTCTTTCCTCATTCTTGTAGAGGCATCATCAGATGAGAGTAACTATTTTTTTGTTTGTTTCCTTCCATTCATTCTTCAGTTTGAAATCTGAACTACATGAGACTGAAAGAAACCAAAATTAGACACGCAGGATTTGGAAAGAGCAATCAACATAAAATAAATAAAGTATATAAAGCTTTGTAAAAGGTCTAACCAAATTGAGTAGTATAGTCTCAAGCATAAACAGAAATTGATTTAAGCAATATCATTTTATTGAAAAGTGAAAAATGTTAGGAGTTGCTTAATTTTTCCTTTCTACTATATTGAATTAAGTATTCATTTTGTATAGAGATATTAAAGATGAGATTAACAAGAAACTTGATTTAAAATGGACAAAAGTTCTGAATAGACCTGCTTTCCAAAAAGCCCTGAAAATCACCAGTGGGTTTACAAATTTGTGTTTGATACCCCTTCTACGCTGGCTTAATGCTTTCTGAACAGAAGTCATTAGAGAAATGCAACTCAAAATTACTATGATACTACTTCATAACTATTATAACTCTTATCAAAAAAAAATCAAAGAAGCCAGGTGTGGTGGTAAAGGCTTGTAATTCTAAGCATTTAGGGGGTTGGAGTAAGAGGATTTGATTCTAAGGCCAGTCTGGGGTACTGCACATAGTAAAAACCTGCCCTTTAAAAAACTCAGAAGGTAATAATGTTGTGAGAGTGTGGAGGAAAGGAAATTTTGTACTCTCTTGGTCAAAATACAGGCTAATATTCTCATTGTAGAAAGTAGTATGCAGTTTTCTTTCTTGCTTGCTTGCTTTTTTTCTTTTTGGGGGATGGTCCGGTTGTGGGGCCTGAACTCTGGGCCTGGGCACTGTCCCTCAGTTCTTCAGCTCAAGGCTAGCACTCTACCACTAGAGCCACAGCGCCACTTCTGGCTTTTTGCTTTTTGCTTATGTGGTGCTGAGGAATCAAATCCAGAGCCTCATGCATGCAAGGCAAGCGCTCTACCACTGAGCCACATTCCCAGCCCCAAGTATGCAGTTTTCTAAAGAAATGCAAAGATGAAATATCATTTGAACCACTAATCATGTGATTATTTCTCTCTGGGTAGCATGAGTTTTGTGTTTTATGGATATATGTTAGGATTTCTTTTTCATGAATCAAATATGGGAAAAAACTAAATGCAACCTCCCTTAATTCAAAGAAGAATAGAATCTGTATTTATTTGTATTACTGTGCATGAAGAAATCCTGGAGACTTCTGGTTAATTCAGAGGGTCCCACGCAAAAATATAGGACAAGAGGAAAGTAAAACTGTTTTGAAAGTATAATAGGTTATCATTGATGAAAAGGGTTAGTGGTCATTTTTCCCCTTTTTTTTTTTTTTTGTGCCAGTTGATCAGTGCAGGAGCAAGGCTGTACCCTGGAGCCCTTTCAATATCACCATGTGAACTTCCATTTCTGTAGTCCCTGTGGGTGTGGGGCCTCTTCAAGTCACCCGTTGAGAAGTGGGACCCCCTCCCTTGTGGTGGATGTGCAGCGAAGGGATGTGTGTGTGCATGGTCCTCAGCATTGCCAGATGAGCCCTGCCCACCCTGCCCACCTCCCTTCCCAGTCTCACTTGTTCCATTTCACCCAGGAGCTGGCAGCCATGAGGCTGAAGTTGAGCCACTGCTGCCCTCTCCTCTGTCAGCTGTGATGGTACTGGTCTGTGGTAGTCCTGGGTTCACGTGCCATCCCAGTGAGACTGTTCTGGGGTCACTGCCTGCCCCCATGGGTGTAGGGTGGAGGACATCATGTTTGTACACTGCACAGTCCACAGGAGAAGGAAGGCTTGGTGGACAGTTCACCCCCTTGGGGCCAGGCAGCCCAGCCTTGGTTCAGACTTTAGGGCATTCTGGAGACTAGAGTCGTGTGCTGACCCCTCTGGTAGCGGGCTTGTGACAGCTGTGGCAGCTCAGCACCCTGGAGCCCCTTCAGCATCCCCATAGACCTCCATTTTCTGTTCCTTGTGGTCTCAGGTATGGAGCCATCCTTGCATATGCCCATCAGTGCCAGAGGAGCCTGGACTTGCAGTGCACGAGCAGCAGCACTGGGGACTCAAAGCCCCTTTGGCTTTGCTGTGTAGCCTCCTCCATTGTCCTTCTGGTCCACATGGGCCCAGCTCTGGGTGCCATTCCGGGGATGCTCCGTTTGGCAGCAATGGGCTCATCCCCTACCCTCATTGGTATCCAAAGCAGGAATGGGTCTGGCCTTGGCAGTGCAGGCACACACATGGAAGGCAGGACTTGGGGTCTGCCTTGCCTTACCTCCTGGCTTTGGCACCTGAGGCTGGGTTGCTTGGTCTGGTCACTGGTGGAGCCTTGTTGGATGCAGCCCACCACAACAAATACTGCACCTGCTGCAGCAGCAGTGTGGTTTTCCAGACCCCCTCAGGGTCACCACAGGGACCTCTGATGGGTCTACATGGGCTGGATGTGGGTGTCATCCCAGGACACCCATTAGGAAGTGCCACTCTCCTTTGTAGTACTGGAAGTAAGAGATGCCACATAATTTCTGCTTTCTAACGTTTTCCTTCACTAAGATAAACAGACCAGGGAGATATAAATAAGTTTTATAACAAGAAAACATATAACTTATATCACTTCTACCTGTTAAACCATTGTAATATTTTTTATCCAGTAGGAATTCTTTCTGTACTTATTTATTTTACTTTTGAATGTAATGAATGTAATATTTTTGTGTGTATTTTACTATCCTAGTATAATTTCATTTGCACTACTTACATACAATTTTTTTCAAATTCTGTGATTTTAGAATGTGTTTTTTGGAGAAGAGTTTTGTTGTACTTTCATTTCAGTTTGCCATTATGGCCTTATAAACACATAAAATAAAATACATTCTTGCTAGTATCAAGTTCAATGATTTTGTAGACTCAAAGGATATAGCATTATATATCATACAGTAATATGTATCAATTTGTTTATAACTGCTCCATAAAATAATTAGTAATTCAGGCAGCAGCCACTTCATCTAGCCCCTCTGATGAAGTAGGATCCTAGTGGCAGCCTACCCAACTCGGGTGCTTCTGGGCACCTCACCTGAGACTGTGGGAGAATATCAGGGTGTACCTGCTGTTGGACTAGGGAAGCTGCTGCGTGAATGACACAGTGCCACTGACCCACATCTAACACCCACCAGCCCCATGGGCCTGGGCCCTAAGGGGCCCCTGAGAGCACACACACACGGTGGGGGGGCACCCACCTAGGAAGGAGTGTAGACAAAACAAACCACTCTGGGGATCAGCTTGTACAGTATCCTCCATGGAGCAGGGGACAATTGTTCTCAGCTGTGGGGAGAAGACAAGAAATACAGGCCCAGGTGGGGTGATGCCAACTTTTGTACTCAGGCTGGCAGGGAAACTTTCCTCCAGACACTCTCCTGCAGGCTTAGGTTGCCCCTCCATGCTCCTTGTCCATGGAATATCAGCCAGGGACACTCATGTCCGGTACTCCTGGCTGCTCTTTTCGGGTTTCTTAATTTACACAGAGAGCCCCAGCCTCAGACAGCAGAGTTATATTCTGGGTTTTGTAAAACTCTCTGCATCTGAGCATTTCCCAGTGTTTGGTTTTTGTATTGTTTCTTATAAATTCTTTGTGAAATTTGTGTTTTAGGTGTTGAGGTGCAGGAGGAAGAGCCAGATTATGAACATAGTTTCCTACAAGCCTTTCATCTAAAAAGGAAAATAGATTCTTTCTAAAAATGCCTATCAAGAAATGAATTTGAGAGAGGGAAAAAGGCAGTTTTCTCATGAGATCAAAATGTGCTAGTTTTATATGCATGTTTTATGCGTTCAAAATACAACTAAGTAATTCACTATCTAGGAACAATTGTCCAGACCTAAGAGTTAGGTGTCTTGGGAGCTAGAGGCAGGGTTTTTGTGAGGTTTATCCAAAGGGAGTGAATAAAGTTAAAATCCATAGATTACTTTGTAGAATGAAAGTGGTAATACAAAATGAGAATCACAAAAATCCTCTCTGCTATTCGGGGTCTTTTATTCTTCCATATGAATTTTTGGATTGCTTCTTCTATTTCATTGAAAGTGAGATTGGGATATTGATAGGTATCACATTGAATTTGGAAATAGCCTTTGGCAGTATTGCCATTTTCATGATGTTAATCTTCCCAAAATAGGAGCGTGGGAGGTTTCCCACTTCCTTAGTTCTGCTTTCATTTTCTTTTTCAGGTTTTTAAAGTTTCCATCATAGAGGTCCTTCACCTCTTAAGTTAACTCCTTGCTATTTTATATTTTTGCGAATATTAAAAAGGTATTGCTTTCCTATTTTCAGCCTCACTCTTATTGTTATTGGAATACAGGTAAGCCATTGATTTCCGAGGGTTAATTTTATATTCTGCTAGTTTGCCAAAGTTTCTGATCAGCTCAAGTAACTTGGGAGTGGAGTCCGTGGGGTTCTTTAAATACAAGATCATGTCATCTGCAAAAAGGGATAGTTTTAATTCATCTTTCCCTATTTGGATCCCCTTTAAGTTTGTATCTTGTCTTATTGCCCCAGCTAGCATTCTAATACTAATTTGAAGAGGAGTGGAGAGAGCAGACATCCTTATCTCATTCCTGAATTTATTTTATTTATTTAATTCATGCCCCAGTCATGGGGCAAGAACTCTGGGCCTGGGCACTGTCCCGCCGCTCTTCAGCTCAAGGCTAGCACTCTACCACTTGAGCCACAGCGCCACTTCCGGCTTTTATTCTTTTTCTTATGTGGTGTTGAGGAATGGAACCCAGGGCCTCATGCATGCAAGGCAAGCGCTCTACCACTGAGCCACATTCCCAGCTCCTCATTCCTGAATTTATAAGAAATGATTTTAACTTTTTGCCATTAACTATAATGCTGGCTGTAGGTTTGTCAATCCTTAGCAGAAAGAACAGTGCTGAAGCAATATCAGTTCCAAATGTCAAACTAGACTAAAAAGCCATAGTAATAAGAACACCTTGATAATGGCACAAGAACAAACCTGAGGACCAATGGAAAAGGACTGAAGACTCAGAAATGAATCCATTGACCTATAGCCACCTAATCTTTGACAAGGGAGCTAAAAAAAATAGAGTGGAAAAAAGATAGCCTTTTCTGTAAATGGTGTTGGCAAAATTGGTTAAACACCTGTTAAACTAAAACTAGATCCGCATATATCGCCCTGCACCAGAATCAACTCCAAGTGGACAGAAGACCTCAAAATAAAAGCAGACACCATGAAAACTTTACATGAAGGAATAGGAGAAACTCTAGGGCTCTTTAGCACACGCCGAAATTTTCTTAATAGAGAACAAGAAACAAAACAAATCAAAGAAAGGTTGGGCAAATGGGATTGCATGAAACCGCAGAGGTTCTGCAAGGCAAAGGTCAAAGCTAACAAGAACTGTAGACAGCCCACGTACTGGGAGAAGATCTTCATGAGTCATAAAATGGACAAGGTCTTATATCTAAAATATACTTAGGACTTAAAAAATTAAATTCCCCAACAACAAATCATCAAAGAAACAACTGCTGGATAACTCAGTGGGCTAAAGACTTAAAGAGAGATTTCTCTGA
>NW_024872520.1:0-17696 GCF_019054845.1 Dipodomys spectabilis | reverse complement strand
CTCAGATCTCACCTCCTGAGTACCTAGGATAAATGCCATGAGCTACTGGCTCCCAGCCAAACAAACTTTTCAATTCCTGTCATCCTCTCGCCTCAGGAGACTGAAATCTGAGGACTGCAGTTGGATGCCACTTAGCAGCAAAGCCCGTGAGAACTCTTTATCTCCAATTAAACACCCCAAAAAGCTGGAAGTGGAGCTGTGATTCAAATGGTAGTGTGGTATCTTGGAGCATAAAAGACAAGATCCACGCCCTAGTTTCAAGGTTTTTCTAGCATAGACCCACCCACAAAACGGAAGCAAGTGGGCACACGGGAGCTCAAAGCTAACACATAATATTCAGGACTCCCAGAACAGACCCCATCCAGCTTTGATTCTCTAGATTCTATGTCCTACATCATGGCAGACTTAGATGGGACTGAACATGCACCAAGTTGGGACATTCAAGTACAATCTCATACTGAAGATCCCCTGATCTTATCAAAGACTCAGGATCTCTCGCTGTCCTGCCTGAACACTGGGCACTGAGGTAAGGTCTAGTTATCCAACCACATGATATGGGAACCAAAGGGATTCCTGGTCAAGGGACTGAGACTGGGGGGATCTAGGTCCCTCTTGGGGAGGTGAAAAGGGCTGCTCTATCCCAGAAATTTTCCTATGTTGTGAGTATTATCAAAGAAACAACCATTCTCAGACCACAGTGCCCCTGATTTTCCCACCAGCCTCTACCCAGCTCTGCCCCACCTTCATCCTGCCCTCTCTGAATCCCAGATCTGCCACGTATACTAAAGAGTGAGCCAGCCAAGAGACACACTTCCTGCCCTCATTCCCAGGCTGTCCTTTGGCAGTGACATGCTTACCTCAGTCTTTGGAGAAGGAATGAACACCAGGAGTGGTATTGTCAGACTGAGCCCTGGAAAGTCCTAGACCCCAAGGATGTACTGCACAGGATTCCTGCAGTGAACCTCAGCCAGGTTGTCAATTATGAATCCAAGGCACCAGGACTTATATTTGCAGTGTGGCTGGATCAAAGGCTGTTAGTCTATGTTGTCAGGCGAGGTCATGTCTCCAATATCTTGACACACGTGACCTAGGATCATTCTCCCTCTTCAAATTTCTACTTATACTTTGACCCCCCCTCCCATGAAACTCTCTCACTCCAATACCTCCCTAGACCTTGGGAACTTTCTTCTTATCTGATCAGAAAATAAACTCGATGAGGCTGGGCATAATTGAAACCTGGTGACACACTCTGAGCCCTAGGTTCTACCCGAGGCTGGTTCCCTCTGTAGTCGGTGACCACACAGCTCCTGGATGGCATGAAGTTTCTGAGGGGTCAGTGGCTTGGTCCTACAGACTGGCTTTAGGCTCTGAAATTGTCCTCACAGAGATTGTGAATAATTGGCTCCCTTTATCCAGGGACTCCAAACCAAGGCTTGCATGTTCTCCCTTTTTACTTCCTTCCTCTTTTTCTCCCTCTGTCCTTCTCTCCTCTCTCACTTTACTTTCTTTGTGTCAGTTCTGGGCCTTGAACTAGGCGCCTAGGTGCTGTCCCTAAGCCTTTTCACTCAAGGCTAGCAGTCTATGTCTTGAGCCACACATCCACTTCAAGTGGTTTTTTATTTTTTTTTTTGGTCGTTAATTGAAGGCAAGAGTCTTACAGGCTTTCCAGCCCGGGCCAAAAGCCTCAATCCTCTCTTCTCAGCCTCCTAAGTAACTAGGATGACAGGCTTGAAGCACTGGCATCCAGATCAATCCAAGGTTTCTTCATGGGCTGTGGAACCAGTCCTGGAACTTTTCGTTGTCTATGACCCCCAAGAGCCTGGTGCACACTGTATTGGTTTGTTGGTTAAATAAATGACCATCTGTCTATGACAATACTACAGAAAATTCCCATCTGATCCAGGTAAGAATCCTCTGTGGGGGAGTGGGGACAAAGCCTGGTGTAGCTCTCCAACAGTTCTCCCTCCTCCCTCTTACCCACTCCTGGTGCCACAACACTTAACTGTTTTGGCTCTGAGGGTGTGAGCCACTATGTACTCGCTACATTCCAGGGCCTCTGGGATGCCTATCTTCTCAAAGATCTCTGTCCAGCAGCTGACCAGCTCTGTGGCACTCAATTCCCCATGGAGGTGTGAATGAGTTTGCTGTCAGCTGAATGCCTGGTTCAAGGAGACTCCTGTACTCCCCCTGGGGCCAGCCAGGATCATCCACCACATCTGGCCCCTAAATTTCATGTTGGAGAGGAAGGATTCTTGAGGCAGCCTGGGTTCTCTGAATCTCCCAGAGTCCAGTATAGGTGCTGGGAATCATCTCTGGTTTTTGCTGGCATGCTGGGGATGGCAAGGTCACAATCTCTGCTCCCCACAATGTACTCGAGTGGGGTCGTCACCCTAGAGAGATGCAACAGCTGCCAGGGAAAGGCAGTCAAGGCACAACGTTCAAAGCAGGAGACAATCTGGCTTGGGAACTCTGCCTGTGCTGCTTTGAACATCATTGTTTGATGGCTGAAATCCCAGGCATTAGTGGAAATTGCCAGCTTAAATTAAAAAAAACCTGGAAAATGTGGTATTTAATTTGTCCCAATCAAACTTAAAGGTTTCCAAAGTCAGTGGTCCCCTTTTCCTTCCACACAGCCTATAGCAGGTTACAGAAACTGGCATTCAGCGAGCCCTAGGTAACTGCCACCTCTTGATACCGAGTGGGCTCCAGCAGAGGGAATGGACTTGCCTACCACTGCCCAGCTGGAAACAGCCCAGGCGGGAACACAGATTGGATTCTGCAGGACTCCAGGGAGAACTGACACTGGCACTACGCCAGGAGGGTATCCTCACCACCAGTGAGGGCCTGCATCCCTGTGCCAGGATGCCCACAGAGACCGTTAATGCCCTAGATATGGTTCCCCTCATCCACTGTCATGGTGAACCATCTGCCATGTCACACCATACGCCAGTCCCCAAAACCTCATTGCCTCACAGCCCCTGCCTTATCATTTCCCTCATCTCATTCCCTAATTATGTTGGGCAAACACATTCGCAACCCTTGAATTACCTCCAACTAAACACACAAGAGCAGAGTGTCTGGCTGGAAGAATGTGGTTGTGATCTCATTCGCCTCACCAAACTTCTGGCAGGGGATAGAAGGACAGGCTTCCACTCAAGTCCAAGGTTCACATAGTTCTTCTAGGGTAGGCCCACTCAGGCTCAGCAGCTACTGTGAGCTACAGGAAAGGGCGAAGAGAGAGGTGGAACGGGGAGGAAAGTAATGTCTACTGAAATCTTCCGTAAAGGAGCCATGGAACTGTGAAGGAGAAGACAAAAATTGTGGCTGGGCTTGTACTTGGTATTGATGAAGAAAAACAACAACAAATGCACACACACACACACACAGAGAAATAAAATGCTTTTGCTGTTTTTAGACATGGTGACTTATATATATTTTCATTGTTCTCATCTCCCTGCTCTCCCAACACACACACACACACACACACACACACACACACACACACACACACACACACACACACCTCCAGAATGGTGACAGATGACTCTTCCATGTAGCACCTACAATTTGCCAACTCATCACTCACCTGAGGACAGTCAGACTGTACAAGGAGAAAGACTCTCTCTCTCTCTCTCTCTCTCTCTCTCTCTCTCTCTCTCTCTCACACGCACACACACACACACACACACACACACACACAGAGTCATCACGCGTGGCTCCTGTCTGTCATCCTAGTTATTCAGGAGGTTGAAATCTGAGGATCACTGTTCAAAGCCAGCCACTCAGGAAAGTTTGTGAGGCTCCTATCTACACTGAACCACCAAATAACCACAGGTGGAGCTGTGGCTTAAGTGTCAGAGCTCTAGCTTTGAGCAAGATATCTCAGGGACAGCATTTAGGCCTTGAGTTCAAGGCCCAGTTCTTCTACCTCCAAACACACACAGATAAAGACACAGGCACACACACACACACACACACACACACACACACACACACGGATAGCCCAAGGATTCAGCAGTCCCTGAGAACAGAAACATGAACTCCCTCAATTAGGATCACATCCCACCCCTGAGAAGGTGGCAGTACCAACATCAAACCCACGGTAGACAAACATTGAGCCTCTCACATATCTGGAATGACTCATAGACCAGTATGGCATTTCCTACCATACACACTGCTATGCGGAAAACTTAATCACCTCTTTTTTTTGTTGTTGTTGGTTAAGGGGCTTGAACTCTGGGCTTTGGTGCTTGCCCTGAGCTCTTTAGCTTAATCAAGCACTCAATTGCTTGAGCCACAGAATTGCTTCTGGTTTTCTGGCAATTCCTCGGAGATAAGAGTCTCAAGGTCCTTCATAACCAGGCTGGCTTTGACCCATGATCCTCAGATCTCACCTCCTGAGTACCTAGGATAAAAGCCATGAGCTACTGGCTCCCAGCCAAACAAACTTTTCCATTCCAGTCATCCTCTCCCCTCAGGAGACTGAAATCTGAGGACTGCAGTTGGATGCCACTTAGCAGCAAAGCCCGTGAGAACTCTTTATCTCCAATTAAACACCCCAAAACGCTGGACGTGGAGCTGTGATTCAAATGGTAGAGTGCTATCTTGGAGCATAAAAGATAAGGTCCATGCCCTAGTTTCAAGCTTTTTCTAGCATAGACCCAACCAAGAAAGGGAAGCAGGTTGTCATATGGGAGCTCAAAGTTAACACATAATACTCAGGACTCCCAGAACAGACCCCATCCAGCTCTGATTCTCTAGATTCTGTGTCCTACATCATGGCAAACTTAGATGGGACTGACCATGCACCAAGTTGGGACATTCAAGTACAATCTCATACTGAAGATCCCCTGACCTTATCAAAGACTCAGGATCTCTCACTGTCCTGCCTGAACACTTGGCAGTGAGGTAAGGTCTAGTTATCCAACCACATGATATGGGAACTAAATGGATTCCTGGTCAAGGGATGGAGACTGGGGAGATCTAGGTCTCTCTTGGGGAGGTGAAAAGGGCTGCTCTATCCCAGAAATGTTCCTATGTTGTGAGTATGATCAAAGAAACTGCCCTGCTCAGTGCCCAGTGCCTCTGGTTTTCCCACCAGCCTCTACCCAGCTCTGCCCCACCTTCAGCCTGCCCTCTCTGAATCCCAGATCTGCCATCTAGACTAAAGACTGAGCCAGTCAAGAGATCCATTTCCTGCCCTCATTCCCAGGCTGTCCTGTGGCAGTGGCATGCTTACCTCAGTCTTTGGTGGAGTAATGAACACCGGGGGTGGTATCATCAGTTTGAGACCTGGACAGTCCTAGTCCCCAAGGATGTATTGCAGAGGCATCCTGCAGTGAACGACAGCCAGGTTGTCAATGATGAGACCAAGGTGCCAGGACATTTAATAGAAGCGTGTCTGGATCAAATGCTGGTAGTCTATGTTGTCAGGTGAGGTCATGGCTCCAATTTCCTGACACACCTGACCTGGGTCCATCCTCCCTCTTGAAATTCCTGCTTATCCCTTGCCCCCCCCCCCCACGTTGAAACTCTCACCACCCTAGCCCTTGGAAACTTTCTTTTTATCTGACCAGAAAATAAACTCGATGAGGCTGGGCATAATTGAAACCTGGTGACCCACTCTGAGCCCTAGGTTCTACCCGAGGCTGGTTCCCTCTGTAGTCGGTGACCACACAGATCCTGGATGGCATGAAGGTGCTGAGGGGTCAGTGGCTTGGTCCTACAGTTCTGAAACTGTCCCCACAGAGATTGTGAATAGTTGGCTCCCTTGACCCAGCGACTCCAAACCAAGGCTTGCATGTTCTCCCTTCTTCCTTTCTTTCCTCTTTTTCTCCTTGTCCTTCCCTTCTGTCTCTCTCTACTTTCTTTGTGTTAGTCCTGGGCCTTGTACTGGGAGCATATGTGCTGTCCCTAAGCCTTTTTATTCAAGGCTAGCAGTGTACGGCTTGAGCCACACATCCACTTCTGACGTTTTGTTTTTGGTCATTAATTGAAGACAAGAGTCTTACAGGCTTTCCTGCCCGGGCCAAAAGCCTCAATCCTCTCATCTCAGCCTCCTAAATAGGATGACAGGCTTGAAGCGCTGGCATCCAGATCAATCCAAGGTTTCTTCATGGTCTGTGGAACCAGTCCTGGAACTTTTCGTTGTCTGTGACCCCCCAGAGCCTGGTGCACACTGTAATGGTTTGTTGGATAAATAAATGAGCATCTGTCTATTACAATACTACAGAACAGTCCCATCTGATCCAGGTAAGAATCCTCTGTGGGGGAGTGGGGACAAAGCCTGATGTAGCTCTCCAACAGTTCTCCCTCCTCCCTCTTACCCCCTCCTGGTTCCACCACACTTAACTGTTTTGGCTCTGAAGATGTGAACCACCATGTATGTACTCACTACATTCCAGGGCCTCTGGGATGCCTATCTTCTCAAAGATCTCTGTCCAGCAGCTGACCAGCTCTGTGGCACTCAATTTCCCATGTAGGTGTGAATGAGGTTGCTGTTAGCTGAATGCCTGACCCAAGGGGCCTCCTCTCCTCCCCCTGGGGCCAGTCAGGATTACCACATCCGGCCCCCAAGTTTCATGTTGCAGAGAAAATCTCCTCGAGGTATCCCTGGTTTCTGAATCTCCCAGAGTCCAGTGCAGGTGCTGGGAATCGTCTCTGCTCACAGCTGGCAGGCTAAGGATGGTGAGGTCACAATCTCTGCTCCCCACGACATTTTTGGCTGTGGTGGTCACCCTAGAGAGAGCTGGAGGAGAATCAACAACTGCCGAAGAACGTCTGTCAAGGCATGACGTTCATTACAGGAGACCATCTGGCTTGGGAACTCTTCCTGTGCTGCTTTGAACGTCATTTTTTGGAGGCTGAAATCGTCTGTCTAATTTGACCCATCATCCCAGGCGTTAGTGGAAATTGCCAGCTTCAAGAAAAAAACCTGGAAAACATTGCATTTCAGTTGTCCCAATCAAACTTGAAGGGTTCTAAATTCAGTGGTCTGCTTTTTCTTCTAGACAGCCTACAGCAGGTTATAGAAAGTGGCATTCATCAAATACAAGATCATGTCATCTGCAAACAGGGAGAGTTTTATTTCTTCTTTCCCTATTTGGATCCCCTTTATGTCTGCATCTTGTCTTATTGCTGTAGCTAGGCATTCTAATACTAGGTTGAAGAGAAGTGGGGAGAGTGGACATCGCCATGGTTTCCCTTATTTGCAATATCTAGTATATATATGAGTCAACCAGAAAAGGTCAGATAAGGTGATGTTAGGAAAATGAACCCTAAGATATGTATTTAAATGTTTTTTTTTCATTTATGCATTTGTTTCTAAAGCATTTATAAGATTATTTCTTTGCTGTTTTGTATGTCCCTCCCTCACAGTATAATCCCTGCTTTCACTATATTTGATGTCGGTATAATTTGTGAAGGGTAAGGGGAAAAACAAGTCGTTTAAATAAGGATATAGGTGGACCCGTTGCAACAATGAGAAGTACAAGTGGTCATGTTGAAAACGAACTTTACAACTTTGGTGGGGGGAGAGGATTAGGTGGGGGTGCGGGGGGAGGCTGGGAAGGGATGGGAAGGGTAAACAAAGGAGGAAGCTACAATGCTTGATAAGAAATGTACTCGCTATCTTGCCAATGTAATTGTAACCCCTCTGTACAGTATTTTCACAATAAAAAAAAAAAGAAAGTGGCATTCAGAGAGCCCAAGCTAACTGCCAGGGCAGTTAGCAAGCAGGCTCCAGCAGGGGGAGCACACTTCCTTACCACTGCCCAGCTGGAAATGGCCCAAGCCAGACACAGACTGGAGTCTGCAGGACTCCAAGGAGGACTGTCCACCAGTACATTGCCCCTGGAGGGAATCCATGCCACCAGAGGGGGCCTAGAATACCCTGCCCAGATGCCAATGGACACAGTCAATGCCCTGGGTAAGTTTCCCTCTCAGTCTCAGTCGTGGTGAACCATCTAACTTTTCACAACATTCACCACTTCCCATACCTTCCTAGCCTCACAGCCCCTGCCCTATTCTCCCCTCCCCCCAATCTGTTCCCTAATTACGTTTGGCAGACACATTTCCAACCCTTGAATTAGCTCCAACTATACACACTAGAGCAGACTGTCTGGCTGGAAGAGTACGGCTGTGGTCACAGTTGCCTCATGAGCCTTCTGGCTGAAGACAGAAGAATAGGTGTCCACTCTGGTCTGTAGTTCACACAGGCCTCCTAGGGAAGACCCATACAGGCCCAGCAGCTACTGTGGGCTACAGGAAAGGGAGAAGAAAGAAGTGGAAAAGAATGTGTACTGAAACCTTCCCCAAAGGAGCCATGAAACGGTGAAAGAGAAATCAAATTATCGCTGGACTCTTACTTGGCATTGATGAAAAAAGAACAACAGCACACACACACATACACACAAATAAAAGGCTTTTGCTCTTTGTAGACATGGTGCCTTAAATATATTTTCATTGTTCTCATCTCCTTGTTCTCCCAACACACACACAGAAACACACACACACACACACACACACAAATCCAGAACTGTGACAGAAGATTAGTCCATGCAGCACCTGTAATTTGCCAACGGATCACTCACCTGAGCACAGTCAGGCTGTATAAGGAGAAAGATGATCTGTCTGTCTGTGTCTGTCTGTCTGACTGTCTCTCTACCTCCCCCATCTCTCTCTCTCTCATGCTCCTTCTCTCTCTGTCATGCACACACACACTCACACACACAGACTCAGAGCAGTGACTCTCCTGAGTTTGTTGGTTCCTCCTTTTGGACAAGGTACAAGCTTGAGCACGGGGGTTGCCTGGTCAGAACAGGGGATCCAACCAAAGGGAGCACCACTCTAATAATGCAGAACAACCCTGCCTATCCCTTTCTCCAGGGCCAGACACTTTCCCTTGGGAACAACCAGCCTTGACTCCCCATTCACAAAAATCCTAGGCCAGGAAACTTGGTGAAGGTGTCCAGAGATCGTTGGCTTCTCAGAGCCTGGGGTGAAAACAAGCAGAGGGTCATGGTGCCGCAGATGGTTGTCTGACCTGTGTTTGGGACAGTGTTGGGGAAACGGATGGGGTCTTAAAGGATACATACATGGATGGACTCCCTACTTCCAGCCTAGATGCTTCTGGGTGACTTGGTGGATTCTTGGGGGGGACGAGGAGACCAGATGGAAAGGGAGCACCAGCAGATGCTGGGAGAGCTGGGAAATGTGATCACACTGTGAGTACTGTTGACAGCTGGGATGGGGGGTAGGGCAGACAGGCTGGGTGTATGTGAGTCGGAGTGGGTATATACCTCTCAGATATTCATCTTCTGTATGACTCCAAGTGTCCTCACATACCTAGTGGGCTCTTCTGGGACCCTCTTCAGGTGAAAGGGTGACCGAGCACAGAAGACAAGGGCTCACACAGCAAGGAGGGCCTAACTTCTGCATCCAACACCCACCACCCCCAGAAAAAAGAAAAAGACTCAAAAAGGCAGGTGTGGAGATGCTATTCCCCACCTCTGATTAAAGCCACCAGGTTCCCACCAGAGAGAGGAAGGATGTAGATGTGTGGCTGTGTGGCTCCCACTGCTCCAGGCCAGGTGCTCTGTGGCACCCCTCCTCACCCATTCCTGCATCTCCCTGTTTCCTGGGACATGGCCACTAGGGATGGGGGTGGGATCCCCAGGTCAACACAGACCCCTACTCCTGACCCCTGGGGCACGTTTGTGAGAAGGCCATGGCAGACTGTGGGGTGGGGGAGGGTGGACTCGAGAAGGAGACAGGAAAGGGGAGTCAGGAGGTGCAGGTCCGGGTCAGTGGTTGGTTGGCCGGAGTGTTTCCAGGCTGTGGGCCCTCAGAGCCACCACACATGTGTACTAATGGGAGAAGCTGTAGGCGGTTGCTCCGGGTGCACATGGGCCCAGAGTCTTAGGACCAGGGGTGGCGACCAATTCAGGGACGCAAGCCGGCCATGGGTGTGCCATCTCCTCTGGGCGACTATGAGAGGCAGCTGGTTGGAGTCGAAAGTGCCATGTTTAAAATGCAATGCTGCTGGGAGGGGGGAGGAGCATCTGCGGGCGCATGGCAGGACTGCATGTGGCCTCTGCTCCTCTTCTTCAGCCTACACCACCCCCACCTCAGCCGCTCCTGTGCCCCCCTTGCGGGGATCTCAGTCTCAGGGCCACCATGGCCACCGTGCCTCCGCATGGCTGCCCGTGGCGATATGCCTGCTGCGCCAGCTCCATGTGCTCTGTGCTCCCCACCAGAACCTGCAATATGATCAGCGAGGCTGCCAGCTGATGAAGCCACTTGCCCTTGTGTATACTCGCTCTTCTCTCTGCTCTCTCTCTGCTCCCACTCCTCTCCTGGGCTGTGTTGCCCCCGCCAGGCATGCCCACTGAAAGATTAAAAATTAGAGATACATTTTACAATTGCTAACTGCTGATTTTGCTTTTGTAAACTTGCTCGCCCTAGCACTAAACCCCCTCCCTTCTGGAAATAAGGAATTGAGTAAAGAGTCTTGGAGCCCAGATGCCGGCCCCTGGACAAGGTCTGTGGTCATAAATAAAGAACAAACAAGTAAATTCCCCAAGTGGTCAAATGGGACCTAAGAATGGGACCCAAGATAAGGACCCAAGATAAGGGCCCAAGATAAGGACCACCTGGCAAGTCCAGCAAACTAGGCCAAATGTTAATCAATCACAAGCCTGTAACTATGTAAACTCCCCCCCCCCCAGGGTGACCGCTCCCTCTAGACTTGCCCTGAGGCAACTGTTTTAAACTTCCCCGAGTAGTAAAAATGATTGCTGGAGTACATAGTGACTTTTAAACGGGCCAATCCTGGGGACACCTGGTGTTATATGCTAATCTTGTGGATTTTGCCTTTAAGAATGCCTGTAACCCCTTCTCTGGGCTCTCTCCTGTGCCGAGGCAGAGAGACGTTTGTGCAAACACTGAATAAACTCATGCTTGTTCCATCTACTGGTTTGGAGTCTTGGTTTCTGGGGCGCCCTCCCATTGAAGAAAATATCCCAGGAGTCTGGGGTCTTTCATTTGGTGCATTGACCAGGAAGCCGGCGCCCCCAGACCCCAAATTCCAGGACCGGTAGGAGGTAAGATAGAGCTTTTACGTTTCACATCTTCTGTGTTTGTTATCTCTGTTCTGTATTCTGCACTCTGGGAACCAAAGAAAATTGCCTGTACAGGGTCTGTATTGAGGTCAGTGGGGGAGGCAGACGTTCCCTGAAACCCCTGGCCCGGCTCGGGCAGACATGCCCTTGAGGTTTGCTCGGGCAGACGTGCCCTTGAGGTTTGCTTGGGCCTACAGGCCCTTGAGGTTTGCTTGGGCCTACGGGCCCTTGAGGTTTGCTCGGGCCTACGTGCCCTTGAGGTTTGGGGGGGAAGAGGGAACGTGGAGTCTCTCTCCTTCCCATGAACTGGAGGAAGGGGGGAACTTGGAATCTCTCTCCTTCCCGGGGAGTTTAGCCGTGGTGGGCCACTCCCATCTGAAGTTGCTTTCTCTGTTTGCAGTCGTTCCACTGCCGCGCAGCACCTGTCTGGTTTCCTCTGTTTCTGTTTAGTGTTAATTGTCTCTGTTGTCTGTTTTGTTGTCCTTAAAGGGATGGGGCAGCAACTAACAATCCCCTTAAGTCTGACTTTAGGTCACTGGAAGGAAGTTACAGCCCAATCCCAGATTGTCAGGTTTTAGGAACTTGCTTGTTTGTCAATTATGAAATTGCCACTGACCACCTGCGAGTGGCCCCAGTTAGATCTCAGCCTCGGGCCTTGGCTTGGGGGGTCTGAGCATGGGGGAGAACCTGTCAGTCTGAGGGGACGGCCGCTGGGGACTTTTTTCCCTTGCCCCAAGATGACTGGCAATTCTCCTCCACCTTGGAAGGCCCCTGGGTCAACGCTTGCAGGAATCTAAAAAAAAAAAGAAAGAAAGAAAGAAAAGAAAAAAATCCTCCGGAGGTGAGTAGGGGTGTTGAGTCCCCTGCTAAGTGAATGGTGGTGAGATGTCGTCCCATTCACTGAGACCTGATTTTGTCTTTGTGGCCACTTGTCTGTCTTGTTTACTTTGGTGTGTTTGTTTTATGTTTTCTGGGGTAGGGAAGTTCTGGGTGAGTGTGGCAGGCTCACTCAGCAGACTCTGGATTCAGCTTGCTGAGTGGGAGCAGCACAGAGTTCCGGTAGGGATAAACTGGGGCCCATTAGTCCCCAACTCAGCCTTCAGTTCTTGTCTAGTTCTGTTTTAGAATTGGTACGAGTTTAAATGTGGATCCTTGGTTTTTGTGTTTATCTGTGTTTTTGTTATTTATTTATTTTAACATGTCTGGGGGAATAAAAGTTCCAGCTGGGTTCAGTCACAGACCTGCTATGCCCACCCTCCCTGTGAGGCATGGAAGGTTACTGGGCTAGTTTGGTTCCCTTCAAGCCTCAGCCTGCATTTTCTCCTTGTGCAGGCTGCCAGCAGGGAGGGTGTAAAAGGCTGTGTGCCTGGTTTGGACTTTTTCAGCTAGTCCTGACAATGTAACAATTTGTAAAGTGCTCTTGTCTAAAATTGGATTAAAAAAATTCTGGCCAGTTTAGTTTTAGGTGACCCCCTCCCCCAGCCCTCCTCCAACAGAAGGGATTCAAAAGACTAATTAGTGACTTGCCTTGCTAGATAAGCAAGCTCTGGGAAAATAAAGCCCAACATAGATACCTAGTTTAAAAAAACACTATCTTAAATTTTTGTTTAAAAACTTTAGAAGGTGTACGTACGACTGATTTTGATTTTTGCGTGCTTTAAGATCTGTATGAATGTTTTGTGTGTGTCTGTGAACGTGTTCAAAGATAAAAATTGTCAGCATGCTGTAACAATTGGGTGAGTTTTAATTTAAAAATTCAAAAGGTTATGAGGTTTGGACATTACCAAAAATTTTAAAGAATCTTCACATTGTTTTATATGGCTTTTTAAAGATTCTTTAACTTGCAAATTACAAAATCTGGTATTTTAAAATGCATAAGACTGTTTATACTGTAATCAAGTTATCTGGCTTAGCAAAAATGCATTGGCAGTTTGGGATTTAGTTCCCTTGGCTAAAATTTGGGGATAAATATTAGAAATTTAAATGTAAAGGTTAGTTTAACACTGTCAAAGACAGTCCCTGTTTTGCTTAAAACTGTGTATTTCATTCAAGAACCAAGAGAAGAGATGGAGAAAAACTTAGAAGCCAAAAGAAGACCTATCTTTAGGGGTAAGGGGTGAACAAGTCGAAGTGCAGTTCAGCTGATCATGCATGGTGGGACAGGCCCTAGGAGGAATCCATGCATGGTGAAAGAGGGCAAGCTGGCACAAATGCAGTTCATCTAACCCTAGAGTTGGATTGGGTGTGTGCCCATTCCATAGAAGGGGCTGAGTGGCCCATCTTTGTTCTCTCTTTTCCCTGCAGACAGACACTGAAAACATGATGGTTAAAATGAGTGATGTGATGATCTGATTAGTATTGCTAAAACTTCCCCTTGGATGTGTTAACATTAAAATTAGAAAGGCCTTAAAAAGAGAGTTAAAAGGTTATTTGTATAATGTGACTTGTTTTTAATGTTTTACAATTAAGATGTTTTTAAAAGTCATAAAGATGCTAAGTCTAGCTTTTTGATTCAGTTATGATGATTGTTATTTGTGTGGCTGTTTTAAAACAAGCAGTCAAGAGGCAATGAGTGACATTTGGCCTCAAGATTTCAAGAGATCTTTTCAAAAGGAAAATAAAAACTAAAGTATACAATATTAAAAAAAAGATTAATAGGAGACTAAAAAAATAGGGAATGGATTTTTGGATATAAAATTTAAAAGTAAAGTTGTTTTTAACATTGGCTTCAATGTGCACAGAGGAAAAATTAGGATTACCAAAATAATTGCTATTCCAGTTTGCTCTTATAGCTTGTTTCTTAAATTTCCAGCAAGCCCAGAGCAAAGCACAGAGGATTCCTACAAGTTTGCCAGATGTAACTTTAATAAGTTTCAGGTAAGAGCATGCTTAAAAGCTACTTCTATGTTGACCACCTTGTTGCTTTTAATTGGAGTAAAATGGCCTTTTATAAGATTCATTGATCTGGAACTGGTTCAAAGCCAGCCCGGGCACAAAAAGGTCCCTGTGAGACTGTCACCTCTATTCAGCCAGCAGGGTACTAGCCCTGGACTAAAGAGTCAGGGGACAGTACTCAAGCCCCAAGCTCGAGACTCACAGTGGCAGAGTACTAGCCCTGGACTGAAGAGTTAGGGGACAGCATTCAAGCCCCGAGTCTGGGACTCAAAGTGGCAGAGTGCTAGCCTTGAGCTATAGAGCTGAGGGACAGTGCTCAGGCCCCGAGTTCAAGTCCAGCAACCAGCTAAAGGGAAATGCCAATGAGGCATTTATCCCAATGTGAAGAAGACACTCCTGGGACAAAAGCAATGGAGGAGCATCCAGAGGCAGTAAGCCACTGCTTGGATGGCAGAAATGTCAGATCCTAGAGTCATTTGGTTATGGCCCTTCAAAACTGGTCAGAGCCGGGAGGTCATAAAAAGAGTTTGTAAGCATGCCTAATGTCCATGACTACCTACCTTGTGAGGGACAGGAACTTGCCAGTCCTCTGTGATAGTAAAAAGCTAATGTTATAAAACGTGGGGGATAGTTTAAATCTCAACCCTTTTATGTGCCAAAAGCTCTAATTGGCAGCTCTAATTGAGCTGACACTAGTTACATGAATTTCACCTGCTCAGGAAAAATACAGAGAATGTGTTTCTATTGATATCTGTCTCAGGCATTGTTGGGATCATTAGAGATCACATTCCTAAGCCATCTAGGAAGATGCTTTTGCAAACCAGAGTGAAAAACAAGCTATACTGCTGTAGCCGGAGAAAAGGTCTGTGCAGTTGTCAAAAGTTAAATATTGTTCTTAATGACATCTAACCCTGATGGCCTCTTTGTAAAATAGGCTAAGGTTATAGGTTCCTGGCTAGGTAGGATTAACGTCCCTGAAGTCAGCTTGAAAAAGTTACAGAAGATGGACTTTCGCCCTTCTACCCCCAATTTAAGATCAAGGGTCCAGAGTCAGTTTTGGAGAAATGAGGCAAAATAGATAAAATAATTTTTAAAAAAAGGCATAAAGAATAGTGTTAACTGTTGTAGGTGTTCAAGGTGTGGAGACTGCATCTGTCAGAGATGGCTACAAGACTAAGCCTTCTGAGCCTTCTGTGTCTATTTACAAAATATCTGGTTAGTAAAAAGTTGTGATTTTGGTAAATTGTCCTGGGCTATTGTTTAAAGATCTTAAAAACCAGCAGGATCAAAGCCTGCCAAGCCTATGCAATGTATCCTTAACCAGTCTCTGTAGGAATTTACAGCCCAGCATGAGGTGTGACAGTCCCTTGGAGCCACTGAGAAACCCTGCTGCTGCTGCTGCTGCTGCTGCATTCAACTACGGCCTGAAAGCCACCTGGAGGAACTCCTGCCTGATTCCATCACCTGAGTCTGCTTCCTGGTTGACTGCTGCTAAATCTAAGATCTTGTGGGACATTCTTTTGGGTGATATCCAGAAACCCTCTCTTCCCACAGTGGATATTGGGGACAAGGATATCGCTGGCTTGCTTGCCCTAGGTACTTCAGTGCATAGTGACTAGAAATCCTCTCCATGGTCACAGCCTAGTTTGGCTCTGGTATGGTAATAACCTGAGTGTGTTATCAATGGAGGTAATACTCTTAGCCTTAAAATCTAGCAAGCTTCTGCATCACAGTGGTGCCTTAAGGCTGTTCTAAGATAAAGGTTCCACAAGCCAAAGGAAAATTGGGCAGTTTTAAACTCCAGCCACAAAGATGCTCAAGGAATTTTAAAAAAAGAGGGTAGTAAAGAAAGCCTTGGAAAAGGAATTGGGGAAATTTGAAAAGTAAGAATTGTCTTTAAGACAAACCTCAGAAAATTTAAGTACGTAGCAGATGGTATGAGTATGTCTTAAAATTGGAGATTACAAGTAAAGCTAGTATAAAATTAACTGTGATACACGGAGTCAGGACTGGTGGGAAAAAAAATGTAAGTGGCCCTGGTACTGTTAATTTTGTTACAATCGGACCTTGTATACTCAACAGACTGGTGTCTTTTGTAAAAGAAAAAGATCAGCGCAGTCCATTTATTAGTTCTGAGATCCAAATATCAAGCATTGAGAACAACTGACACTCCACAAGATAATATAGAGACACCCTAAATTTTAAGATTAAAGTTAGCCCAAAGAAAAAAGAGGGAATGAAAGATTAAAAATTAGAGATACATTTTACAATTGCTCACTGCTGATTTTGCTTTTGTAAACTTGCTCGCCCTAGCACAAACCCCCCTCCCTTCTGGAAATAAGGAATTGAGTAAAGAGTCTTGGAGCCCAGATGCCTGTAACTGCTTCTCCGGGCTCTCTCCTGTGCTGAGGCAGAGAGACCGTTTGCGCAAATGCTGAATAAACTCTTCTTGCTTATTGCATCTACTGGTTTGGAGTCTTGGTTTCTGGGGCGCCCTCCCATTGAAGAAAATATCCCAGGAGTCTGGGGTCTTTCACCCACCCTGTTGCCCTACCCTGAGCCATGCCCTTGGGCACTGCTGCCATGGGAGTGTGCCTTGGGCCCGGCTCCCTCCTCCTCGTGCCCCTCCCCCTCTTCCCCTCGGGCCTGGCCCTCACCCCTGGCTGCAAGCCAAGCCCTGACTGGGACCAAAGGCTTCCAGGCCATGGAAATTATAGCCTCACCTCAGCTCATCACTCCCTCTCAACCCCAGTACCTGCCCAGGGTATCAAATCTCCCCTTAGCCCCACGGCTGGAGGAGACTCTCTTCCATGCCCCTCCAATCCACACACCAAAAAGGTGGTGCACGGTGACCCTTGTATGTATGTTTGTTAGTGGTTATGTTT
Organism: Dipodomys spectabilis; assembly: GCF_019054845.1. Classification (NCBI taxonomy): domain Eukaryota; kingdom Metazoa; phylum Chordata; class Mammalia; order Rodentia; family Heteromyidae; genus Dipodomys; species Dipodomys spectabilis. The sequence goes on along the minus strand of NW_024872520.1, from coordinate 796 downwards.
GTGTGTGTATGTTTGTTTGCGTGTGTTTGCATGTGTGTGATTATTGGGGATAACTACCTCTCAATGACTCAGAACATAGTACCCTTTTAGATGAGTCAGCACACAGTACACTTCAAAAGCAGCACAAAGCACCCTGTGTAAAGGACTCAGCACACAGCTCCCTTTGAAGGACTTAGCATATAGTAAGTACCCTGTGTAGAGTACTCAGCAAACAGCATCCTTTGAAGGAGGGAGTCCATAGCCCACAAGGTAATGGACTAAGTGCATGGCATGCTTTGAAAAACTCAACGCTACCATTCTTTCCCAGGGACTCAGTGCATAGCACCCTGTGTTGAGATCACACACAGCCTCCTTTGAAGGGCTGAGTATGTAGCACACTGTGTAAAATAGTACACAGCACCCTTCAAAAAACTCAGCACATGGCACAATTTTGAAGGACTCAGCACATACTACCCTGTGGAAGGACTCAGCAATAAGCACCATTTGAAGGACAGTACAGAGCACCCTGTGTAAAGGACTCGGCACAGAGCACTTGAAAAATTCACCTTATCCATCTCTTCTCAAGGGCTCAGCACACAGCAGTACCCTTTGGGATGAATTAGTACACTGCATCTTTTGAAGGACTCAGCATACAGTAGCTGTGTAATGGACACAGCGCACAGCACCCTTTGAAAAAACCACCAGGGCCCACTCTTCTCAGGGATTCAGCACATAGCACACTTTGGGATGACTCAGCAAACAGGACTTTTTGAGGACTCACACAAAACCCCCATGTCGGAAGGACCCAGCAAACAGA
>NW_024872519.1:0-17443 GCF_019054845.1 Dipodomys spectabilis | reverse complement strand
ATTTGTAATAGCCCCACAAAAAATAAAATAACTAGTAATTAACTTAACCAAAGGAGTGAAGGACCTCAATGATGAAAACTTTAAAAACTTTAAAAAGGAATCAAAACAGAAATTAGAATGTGGCAAAACCTCCCAAGCTCCTGGATTGGAATCATCAACATCATGAAAATGGAAATACTTCCCTAGGCTATCTATGAATTCAATGAGATACCTATCAATATTCCAACCTCATTCTTCAAGGAAATAGAAGAGGCAATCCAAAAATTCATATGGACTAATAAACATCCCAAATAGCAAAATAATCCTTAACAGAACGAACAGTGCTGGAGGAATATAAATATCAAACTATGAACTCTACTACAAAACTATAGTAATCAAAACAGCTTGGTCCTGACCCAAGAACAGACCTCAGGATAGATGGAATAGAACTGAAACCCCAGAAATGAACCTACAGACCTATAGCACTGTAATCTTCAATAAGGGTGCTAACAACAAGAATATAAGAAAGACAGCCTGTTCAGTAAATGGGGCTGGCAAAATTGGTTAATCACTTATAGAAAACTAAAGCTAGATCCTTATATATCACCCTGAACCAGAATCAACTCCAAATGGATCAAAGAACTCAGAGTTAAAGCAGACACTTTGAAAACATTACAGGATGGCATAAGAGAAACCCTAGGTCTCCTTTGCACAGACCAATATTTTCTTAATAGAGACCCAGAAATAAAACAAATCAAAGAAAAGTGGAACAAATGGGATTGCATGAAATTGCAGAGCTTCTGCTTGGCAATGGATATAGCTAGCAAGATCAATAGAAAGCTCACTGATTGGGAGAAGAACTTCACTAGCCATACATCGGACAAGGTCTCATATCTAAAATATACCTGGATCTCAAATAATTAAATTCCCCCAAAACAAATCCTCAAAGTAACAACTGGCCAATAAATAAGTGGACTAAAGACTTAATCTCAAATAATTAAATCCCCCAACAACAAATCCTCAAAGTAACAACTGGCCAATAAATAAGTGGACTAAAGACTTAAAGAGAAACTTCTCTGAATAGGAAAGAAGGATGGACAATAGACACATAAAGAAATGCTCAACCTCCCTCACCAGAAAAGAAATGCAATTGAAAACCACATTGTGATACTACCTCAACGCAGTTAAAATGGCTATAATCAAGAACCCTAATAACAACAAATGCTGGATGTGATGTGAGCAGAAGGGAACATTACTGCATTGTTGGTGGGAGTAGAAGCTTGTTCAACCATTTTGGAATTTGTTATGGAGGTTTCTCAGAAGACTCCACATAGATCTCCCCTATGATCCAGCAATCCCACTTTTGGACATTTACTCAAATGATCACAAACAAGACCATACTAAAACTAACAGCATCACTATGCTCATTGCAGCATTATTTACCATAGCTAAGATATGGAACCAATCTAGATATATTCTTGATTGGATCAAGAATATGTGGTATATATACACAATGGACATTGCCCCATTTGTTAGGAAATGGAAAGATTGGAAAAAATTATATTAAGTGAAGTAAGCCAGGCCCAAAGAAACATAGATCCCATGGTTTCCCTTGTTTGCAATAACTAATATATGTCTGAGACAAACAGAAACTGTCAGACAGGTGGCTGTTTGGAGAAATGAATCCCAAGATACAGATTCAAATATTTTCTTTTCTTTCTTGTTATTGTTTTCAACATATTTATAAGATGATTTGTTTGTTGCTTTGTATGTACTTCCCCCAGGCTATAAGCGCTGCTTTCACTGTATTTGATGTTGATATAATTTTTGGAGGGAATGGGAAAAACAAACTGTTTAAATAGGTTTACAGGTGGACCCATTTTACAATAATGAGATGTATAAGACGTTATGTCGATAAACGAACTTTACAACCTTCTTCGGTGGGTGGTGGTTGTGGTGGGGAGGGTGGTGGTAGAGGGATGTGTGGATGAGGGGGAGAGGGGAAGGGATGGTATGGGGAAAAAAAGGAGAAGGAAACAATGCTTGATAAGAAATGTACTCACTATTTGCGCATGTAATTGTAAACCCTCTTTAAGATATTTTCACATTGATAATAATAATAATAGAATATCCATTTAAGTGACTAAATATTTATATTAAATCCCATAAATTATATTCCTTCAATTTTCTGACTAAAGTGTTCTCCAATCTAGGTATTTTTAAAAGAAATATTGTATGTTGTTTCCTTGGTGACAACATAATTGATAGACTTAAAATTTTCCTAAAACATGGCAGTCTGAAATGAGGTGGATGTTCTTGGGTTTGCATGCAAATATTTTGGACAGCACTAATGTTTTAATCTTGGATGCTATTTGATTGCTAATTTTTACAGGCCTTCATAGTATGAGAAGAAAATCAACAGACCATAGGAATATTTTTATCAGCTACATTGTATTATTTATTCAAACACATACACACATACAAACACACAGATATACACATGTTTAGTATGAAGACCCAGTCAGTCTGCAAGAAAATATTTTAATAGGAATTCCATAAAATATTTAGTCTGCTGAGATCCGCTTAGAATTTCTTGAAATATCTAATTGCTTCCACCCCTGGACAAATCATTATCATTGGTGAAAATGTTGCCATTTGAATTTAGAATGCCGCAGAAAGACCTATGTGTTAACGAAAAATTACTTTCCACTTCCTCCCAGATTGTGGGGAATACCAGAATAGTTCTTCTGGAGATTAAGTTCTTTAGAGTGAAACCCATGAGAACATAGCCTCTCACATACTTTTTTCTTTTATCTTTAAATCATTCTAGGTAAAAAACATTTCTCTTTGACATACTTCCCACCTTGACATTGTCTTGTCACAGCCCTCCAAAGCAATAAAACCAACTGAACATACACTGAAACCTTCAGACTTATAAATCTGAGTAAGCCTTTCTGCTTAATAAATGGACAATATCACTTACTATGGTAGGTTATAAAGCTAACACAGAAGTCTAGTCTTTGTAACAATGTAGACTGTATTAAAATATACTTCATTATAAAATATCTAATTCCATGTTGTATTTTGTGTTTTTGTTTCTGTTGATCCTAGGGCTTAAACTCAGGGCCTGGATGGTGCTTTTGTGTTCAAGGCCAGTGCTCTACATATAAGTTGAACTGGAACTTCATTTCCCCTGGTGGTTAATTGGAGATAAGAATCTAATGAACTTTCCCACTTAGGCTGGCTTCACACTGTAATGTTCAGCTCTCAATCTCTTAACTAGCTAAGATTACATACTTCAAATTCCAGTGCCCAGCCATGTTGCATATTTTGTGTAATTCCAATTCTCAGCATTGTATAGATTCTCCTACTAAAATATGAAAAAACAGAATCTACTAAGGATACTTGTAAAGTAAAAAATGAAGGAAGATTTTTCATTCTTTACAAAATCTATGCAAAATCTATGTTAAAATATTAATATTTTACTGTACCTTTCTTGCAACCAGTTTGATATAGATTTATAATTGTCAGGCCAAGTTTCTCGACATTCTACTGGAGAATTATGATTTCATGCATGCATGCATATGCATATGTATATATAGATATCCAAATATTTTCCCTAGTGGATCATCAGAATTGAAACTTTGCTTTGTTTTGCTGTTCAGCTGTTGAACCTGATTGACTCATTCTGTGACAATACCTCTCCTCTTTCTCAACATTCCTTTATTTACTACACCATCAGCCTTCTAAACTCAGGTTCACTTCTTGCAGAAGGTGACCAGTCAACCCAACAAATATCTACCCAGAGGGTTTTAATAAAGCAAACTTTAAGATAGTAAGATAACATGATGTGACAACTACAAAATTTCTACAGAGACCTAGAAAGTTATCAAAATTATATCTGACATTTTTCACATTTCTGCCTTCCTTCTCTTCTCATACTTAAGAAAGCACTGTCTAACACTATAAATATATTGCATTTATAAATTAAGGATTAGTGTTTTATTCCAGCCTGAAGCCTTCTTTTCCATGGTTTTTGATATAAACTTTTGGGAGATTTTTTTGATTGTTATGGGATTCCATTCCAAACAAAGCCATGTATATCAAGAAAGCCAATGTTTTCAACTCAGAGTAATAAATATAAGAGGGAGAAAATTAAGGTTAGGTATATATGTTAAGCACAAATTCAGGCAATATCCAGACATTTTGAAATGGTATACCTTTACTAGATAAAGTGGCTCAAACCTATAATCTTAACTATTTGGGAAACAAATATTAGACAATTCCAGTTCCAGGCAAGCCCAGACAAAAAAAGAAGTTTCAGAAACTCTAACCATTTGTTCGGTGCAATGTTTTCTTGCCTGTGTTAGGAGGACCACAGTCCAATAAGGCCCACCATAGTGATACTACCTCAAAGTAAGAAATCCAATTACAATCTGCAGGTATGACAGTATTAGAGTTGTTGTTTCACAGTGACAAGGTTTTGGATTCAATCCTCCTGTACCACAAGGAATTTAAGTGTGTGCCAGGAAAAGAACGGCATGTCTAAGGTCAAGACTTCATACTGGTTTTACAAGCTCTTATAAAAACTTTACCTCTTTTGTTAATTTTTAAAGTATAATCATAATTTCCATGGCCAAACCAAATAATTTCCTATTAGAGATTTTCTTTTATCCATTAAGGAACATGTTATGTGTTGGATACTGTCCCATTGAAATCATATTAATATCGAAAACTCGTTAACTGCATGTGGAAACAGTATCTCAAAGGTAGCATTTAAGTTGAATTCTCCTCCAAGAGAAGCAGAAGGAATTGAATATACTAAGGAAAGAGGACTCTGAAGAAGCCAATTCTGATCTTGGATTTCTAGTTCCACCAACTCAGAGGCAAAGTATTTACATTATTAACGCTACCCAATCTGTGGTAGTTTATTATTAAAATTACTAGCAAACATGAGGAATCTATAAGACAAGAAAAGTCATTGATGCTTGGGGTCCGTGACTCATCTCTATAATTCTAGTGTTTAAGAAGGATGAGACTTGAGGGATAATGGTTTTCAGGCTGGTAGGAAAGTTCATGAGGTTCTATCTCCAAATAACTACATGGTTCTTATTGTAGATTGACTACTATTAGCAAACAAACTGAGAGCATGAGGTATGTTCAAGCCGCAAACTGGTAGAAAGAAAAAATTCTTAAAAGAATACTATGAGAAACAGAGTTATGAATAGGAAAGCAGAAACAAAAGACATAAACTTATTGATAGAGACAAAGCTTCCCAATGTGAAATATGGCACAAAATGTAATATTTAGGGTTTTCCTTCTTATATAATAGAAACAAATGGTATGTCTACTTGAAGAAACTAAAGTGTAAAACTGTATGCAATAAATAATAACATTACTTTATGTTTCTATAATTTAACTTGTTTCCCCACAAATTTATAGAATAATATAGCTATGGAAAAATCAATATATATTGCATTTTCATATAGGATTACATATCCTTGCAAGTGTTGTCTAAAATTGATCTACATTAAAATCATCACCATTGATATCCTTCTCAAGATTCCAAATGTTTATAATCTCAGCTGACCTTCCTAAAAACTCATACCCCATACATAATTTTTAGTTTGTTCATGCATTTTTAGGAACATAAACATATGGCAGAAAATATTAATTACCTTTATCTGCTGTCATTAATGTATTATAACTAATACAATTAAGTATATACCCTGAGAGAAAGAAGATTCTTCCTTCTAAATACATGCTTGCAGACACACACAGTATGAGTACTCACATATTTACCACTCTAACTTAGGTTAGGTTCCTGACATTGGGCATGAGAAAATGATCTAATAATCAAACTTCCTTGCCCAGTCATAACATACATTCATAATACATACATACATTCATAATTCCACACATACAAAAAAAACTTGATCATTCAAAATAATGAGATTATTTAACAGAACTATCCAGTTCCTGAGCCATCTAATCCCTGATTTCATTCATTCATGACAATGCATTTTTCATACCACATTTAAAAACTTTTTGAGTCTCTCTGATCAGCAGACACAAATGTGCTATCATATAATAGAAAATGTAGGTAAAATTACTTGTCCCTAGGTCATCTTTAATATATCTTAAAGAGTTCTATGTCCTTCTTGCAGAGCCTGTTTCTGGCATTTTGCCCTAATGTCTAATATTAAGTTACAAAGGACATACCATATTCCTTAATTCATTTTCCCTAAAGGTTATGCTATGTAGTTGATTCTGATTTTTTGCTTATTCTAAATTAAATTTTCTCAACCAGTTGAATTATTGTTTATGTTACTCCTAAGCCATTCAAAATATCAAAAAGACCTGGAAATTCACCTTGGCAATGAATTGTGAATGGCAGTTATGGTTGTGGGGAGGTAAAGGACTTGAATTATCTAGAGTGCCTTAAACCTGGCACTGTTATTTAAGGACTGATCACTTAGAAAGCTTTTAATGTGTGTCTTCTTATTTCATGTGGGACGGTAAAAGTATACTTCTCATCACCTCCTTGCCTGCAAAGAACTAGAATTATTTCCTTTGTAGAGTTTGTGCTGAAAAGTCTGACTTAAAGAGGCACAATAAAGAACGAAGTAACTCCATTACAGACTAGCAACCATCTTGTGAGGTACGGATTTTAAATAGAACCATGAATTTGACCCAGAAATGACACAGAAAAGAAAACAATTGCCAGGCAACTGAAACATAATTAATCCTTGGGCAAGCCACAGGAATTTTCTCTGGATCCATCAACCAAACACTGGGTGCCCATATGAGACATGGTGACCCAGTGTCCAGGTGGTACCCGTCAATAACAAGTCAGTATTAATAATAACCAATCATGCATGTGTAGCTTAATTTGCTTAAAATATTAGCCAATCATGTAATTTCTCATGTAAAACTCCCTTAAGGTTGTTTATTCAAAACTTTAAAAACTGTACTGATTCTATGCTCGGGCCTATTAGTGTCACCAGTTACCGAGTGCATGGAGGACCAAGCTCGAATTTGAAAATAAACCACTCTTGTCACTTACATTGATCTTGGTTTCTGGTGGATTTTTGGAGGAGGAATAACAGGTGGGGGCTCATCCGGGATAAACCCATAAACCCACCCAGACACCTGATGAGACTAGCAAAAATGGCCTCTAAGTTAAGGCATTGCCACTTTGTAACTGTCTGGGGTCTGTGTGTCCTGCAGGATTGGTATTGGAGTTGGCAAGAAGTCCTGTTGGATAGTGCTATAAGGCAGCCAACTGGACTGGTGTGAGATGTCCCCCTGTTCCCCGGGAAGGTAAACTATCCACTAGTGTGGACTTTTGGGCCTGTTTGTTGTCAGAAAGTTTCTGTCTGATAGTTTACAAGGTAGACTGTCCACTAGTGAGGACATTTGGGATTTATCCTCTCTGAAATCCTTCACTTTCTGTCTGACAGTCTACCATGCGCATGCTGTTAAATGTGTGTCTTATCTTAATGTCTGTGTGTTTGTAATGTGAGTATGATGAAACAATTCCTCACTCAGGTTCATCCGCAGGTGGATGCCCAGAGACCCTGTTTGTCTCCATTTGAGGCTGTTAGTCTTCGCTCTTTTTCTTCATCCAATAATAACTACTTTCTCTTTCAGACCCCCTTATTTTTCCACCTCGAAGGGTGAAATCTGGCCTAGAAAGATTGGCCCACTTGAAGCAAAGCTGGAGTCAGGTAATCTACCGGATGCCACTGCTAAAATATTGCAAAGTGTCTCTGTCTACCCCTTTGGGATCTTATACAGACCAGCTAGTCGACACTTTACACTTTTCTACATTGTTAGCTCTGTCCTTAACATTCTTTAAACTAGTTGTTAGGAAGATAAGGGGAGTGCGAGGTGCATTCCCGTTCTGACTCATTTCAATGTATATCAATCCACACATAAGACCAGAGGAAAGGAGAAAAGTAATTACAATTGTCACAAAGTGAAATAGCCGGTGCTTTAAGCAATTTGGGATATGACCACAACTCAAAATGTCCCAAGGAGTAATAAAGCCCCACGGAAAACATACGAACAAAACTTCTTGGGTGCAAGGGTTCACAGCAGTTAAACGATTCTCATGGACCACCCAATGAACAGTGGATCCGGTGACAGGATGAGTATCTCACTCATTTTTAGTTATCCTAGAGAGCTTTTATCCCTTATTAGGAAGATACTTGTTGACTTAGGTTGGGGCACAGATTCACTTCTATCCAGAAGGCTCCCAGGTGACAGATGCTCAAGGGAGACCAATACGAGGGCTGACTCTGAGCCTGGAAGACAATTACCGGTTGCAACAATCACCCCAGGCTCCTCACCAAGAAATCACCTACTGGCTGGAAAGGTATCCAGAAGCATGGGCAGAGACTGGAGGAGTGGGACTAGCGAAGAATAGACCAGATCTATTCATCGAGGTAAAGCCAGGAGCTGACCCAGTCAGAGTCCGGCAGTACCCTATATCCATGGAGGCACGGGTGGGAATAACCCCACATTAGGTGTCTGCTAGAACTGGTTATACTGCGGCCCTGTCAGTTGGCATGGAACACTCCCCTGCTATCAGTCTGTAAGCCCCACTCCAATGAATATAAGCCAGTAGAGGACTTAAGGGAGGTCAACAAATGGGTAATGGACATTCACCTGACTGTACCCAACCCCTACACATTCCTGAGTACCCTGCCTCCCGATAGGCAATGGTACACAGTATTAGATTTTAAAGATGCCTTTTTCAGCCTACCCTTGGCAGCTAAAAGCTAAGATCTCTTCTCCTTTGAGTGGACAGATGTGGAAAGATATATTAATGGACAGCTGAACTGGAAAAGACTTCCTCAAGGATTTAAAAACTCACCTACACTCTTTGACAAAGCCCTGCATGAGGACTTAGGTGAGGCTAGGGGAAGCCACCCTGGCTTGACTTTGTTGCAATGCGTGGATGACTTATTAATTGCTGCTAAAACTGAAAGAGAATGCATCCGAGGAATGGAGGATTTACTCCAGATTTTGGGAAGCCTTGGTTTCTTGAGTGTTGGCCAAGAAAGCTCAAATCTGCAAATCAGAGGTAACTTATCTGGACTATTTATTGAAAGCGGGGCAGCAGTGGCTTACAAAAGGAAGAAAAGAAACTGTCCTTAAAATTCCACCACCCCAGTCTCAGCACCACATAAGGGAGCTTTGGGGCTCAGCAGGCTTTTGCTGTCTGTGGATTCCTTGGTTTGTGGAGTTGGCTAAACCCCTTTATGAGGCTACCAAAGAAAAGCAACTGTTTTTATGGATGGAGTAGGTTGAACAAGCCTTTGAACAGATAAAAACTGCCTTATTGACAGCCTCAGCATTAGGACTCCCTGATACAACTGAACACTTTTATTTGTATGTGGAGGAACATAATGGGATTATGAAAGGAGTCCTAAGCCAATACCTAGGCCCATGGAGAAGACTAGTAGCCTACTTATCAAAGAAATTAGACCGGTGGCAGCAGGATGGCCACCATGCCTGAGAATTATAGTGGCTACTGCTCTAAGGGTAAAAGATGCAAATTTACTATGGGGCAGGAACTGTATGTGACCACGCCCATACTATTGAGAGTGTGTTAAAGCAGTCACCAGATCGATGGCTCAGCAATGCCCGACTAATCCATTACCAGGGACTGTTACTCAGTCCTCTAAGAATTAATTTCCAGGTTCCCTCAGCTGTCAACCCAGCGATTTTTCTACCAGATCCAGACTTAGACACGTCACTACATGATTGCTTGGAGATCCTGGTGCAAGTCCGTAATTTCCAAGAGGACTTAAGAGATCAGCGTTACCGGATGCTAAACTCGTGTGGTTTACAGATGGGAGCAGCTTTGTTCATCAAGGACATAGGTATGCGGGAGCAGCAGTATTGACTGAGACTGATGTGGTTTGGCTCGAACCTTCTCCCATAGGCATGTCAGCCTAGAGAGCTGAATTAATAACCCTGACCCCAAGCACTAACGGTAGGAAAGAATAAAAGACTAACTCTGTACAGTGATAGTTGGTATTCATTTGCAATGGCTCATATACACAGAGCTATCTACAAAGAAAGAGGATTACTGACAGCAGAGGGAAAGTCTATCAAAAATAAAGATGAAATTTTGGCCTTAATCACTGCTCTTTGGTTGCCTAAGAAGTTGGCCATTGTTCATTTCCCTGGACATCAAAAACTTAAAGATGCTGTGAGTAAAGGCAATAACCTGGCCGACAGAACTGCCCGGGAAGTGACAACACAAAGAGACTCTATAATGATGATAAACCTCCCAGACCCCGGTGCAAGAACTCTCCTGGACACTCCTACATATACCACAGAAGATTTAAAATGGATTGATCAACTAACAATGGCACAATGCCTGAATGGTTGATGGAGAGACTCTAAGAGCAACAGTATCTTGCTAGAACAGTTAGGGAGTAAAATACTACTGAAAATGCATCAAGCACCCACATGGGTTCGAGGAAGATGCAAGACCTGGTGATAAATACTGGTCTTAGGGTCAAGAATAGTCATGCTAAAATAGAACAGATTGTCAGGGACTGTAAGGCATGTCAGCTAATTAATGCAGGGAAAATTCAGGCAGGACCAGGCAGTCGGATAAGAGGAGATAGACCAGGAACCTACTGGCAGGTGGACTTCACAGAAATCAAATCTGGCAATTATGGATATAAATATCTATTAGTTTTCCCTTTTCAGGATGGGTAAAAACCTTTCCTACAATGAGTGAAACAGCACAGGTGGTGGCTAAGAAGTTGCTGGAAGAAATCTTACCCAGGTTTGACTTCCCTAGTATGATAGGATCAGATAATGGACCAGCCTTTGAGTTGAAGGTAAGTCAGGGACTTTCTAATGCTCTTGGGGCAGATTGGAAACTGCATTGCGCTTATAGACCCCCAAAGCTGAGGACAGGTAGAAAGGATGAGTAGAACTGTAAAGGAGACCCTGAACAACTTGACCATGGAGACTGGTGGTAACTGTGTAACTCTCCTTCCCTTTGCCTTATACAGAGTACGAAACTCCCCTTTGAAAATTGGTCTTTTCCCCTATGAAATTGTATTAGAAATGCCCCCTCCCTTAATTCCCAATTTTCAGAGCAGTTTCTTCGTGAAGATGATGACTCTGAACTTTTGTCCTCTCTCAGGGTCCTGTAGAGGACCCGCCTTTATGTCTGGCCTAGACTGAATGTGCTGTACGAGTCAGGCCCTCCACCGATCCCACATCACTTCTGCCCCGGGACTGGGTCCTGGTGAAAAGACACCGACAGGAAAACCAGGAACCGCGGTGGAAAGGACCTTTGTGGTCATCTTGACGAATCCAACTGTCCTCAAAGTCGACGGCATCGCTACCTGGATCCATCATTTGCATACAAAGCCTGCATATCCCATAACCAATTTTGGAGAGCACCCAGAGTGATAAGTCTCACTTTCCAAAGACAATCCTTAAAGCTCAAATTGAGCTGTGAAAAGACTAAGTCATGAAATGGTTGTTGATGTATACTTGGAAATTGTATTGACATAATAGTGGGTGCCTGCAATCCTAATCACCCATATAATTGGGCTTGGATTATTAGTAATCAGGTAATGGACAAACGTTTCCCTCTGGCTGTGAAAGAGGGACCCTCCCTATGGTTTAGAGACAGGCTTACATTTAATTTGTGCCAGCTCGCTGAGGGACTATGGGAAGGACCTAGGCTTGTTGAGTGTAGATGGTGACACTGGTATGTTTGCTCAGGGGAAGGAAGGACTAATAATTGTGGAGGACCAGAGGACTTTTATTGTAAGAGCTGGGGCTGCAAAACAAGTACCTCAGGAAAATGGAAAGGAAAAGGAGGAGACCTTGTTACTTTTACTAAATCAGGGCCAGCAGGCATCCAGTTTAATGGGATGTCTGTGCACCAACAAATTAGGGTTCCCCAGGATTCTGATGCCTGAGTGGAAGTTCGGTTTACAGACAAGGGCAAACAAGTCCTAGGATGGGAATTAGGAAAGACTTGGGGACTAAGATTTTACCGATGTGGAGAGACTCACAATGGCATACTTAGAACTCTACAGGCAATTGCCACAGCTAGCTACTTCCCTGCAGTAATGGGACCAAACACTGTTTTAAGACCGGCTTCTGCCACAAAAGCCAAAGCAAGTGAAAAGAAAAAGCCCAGGCTGTAGTGACCCCATCTCCTCCGAAAAGAGGAGACACCGTCAGGGAGAACATCCCCTTGCTGGAGGGTTCTCTATGGCAGCTGTTGGTTCAAACTTATAATGTAATCAATCAGACCCGCCCTGATAATAGTACATGTTGGATGTGTTATGATATGAGACCCCCATTTTATGAGAGTATTGCAGTGGTACAGAATGTAACTAAAACAAGTAAATCATGCAGATGGGAATCAAAAGAGGCAAAACTTACCCTAAAGGAAGTTATAGGACAACAGTTATGTGTAGGACGAGTACTAACTAATTTTACTCACTTATGTAATCAGACCCAAGAATGGACTCCTGAGAAAGGTTATCGATTACCTCCCCAAGATGTTTGGTAGACATGTTCAACTGGCCTAACCCCTTTTGTGCACTGCAAATTTTATATAGGACCGACAGTTTTTGTGTCATGGTGCAACTCATCCCATGACTACTTTACAATTCTCTGCAAGACAAGATGATAAAAATGTCCGCAGCAAGTACTGGCCCGGAAGAGCTAAAATAGAAATAATAACAGCTGTGACTATCGGAGACCTGGTGGGCTTAGCTGGAGTAGGGGCTCAAGTAGCATCCTTGGTTACTCAGAGAACACCCTACTCGAATCTTTGTACTTCTATAGATGAGGATATCAAAAACCTGGAAAGTTCTACAGCCTACCTTCAAAAATCTCATGATTCCTTACCTGAGGTGGTGTTACAAAACAGGCAAGGGCTCTAGTTAATTTTCTTACAACAAGGAGGTCTATGTGCTGCCCTAGGGAAGAATGTTGCTTCTATGCAAATCACTCTGGAGTTGTAAAAGAATAAGGGAACAGCAAGAAGGATGGTTTGAATCATGGTTTAACTATTCCCCTTGGATTACTACATTAATATCCACTCTGTTGGGTCCCATTATCATTCTAGTGCTTGCGTTCACTATAGGGCCTTGTGTTGTAAATCGACTAGTGATGTGTGTTAAGAAATGAGTCAATACCGTACAACTGATGGTCTTGAGAACGCAATATCAATTAATCCCTGATGAAAGACATAACACAGGCCCATAAGGACAATGTTTAGCCTTTCAGGTGCATAATAAAAAGGGGCGAATGAAGAGTCTAAGACTTAAAGAGGCAAAATAAAGAACTAAGTAACTCCATTACAGACTAGCAACCATCTTGTGAGGTACAGATTATAAAAGAACCATGAATTTGACCCAAAAATGATATAGAAAAGAAAACAATTGCCAGGCAACTGAAACATAAATAATACTTGGGCAAGCCACAGGAATTTTCTCTGGATCCATCAACCAAACACTGGATGGCTATACGAGACACGGTGACCCAGTGGCCAGGTGGTACCTATCAATAACAAGTCAGTATTAATAATAACCAATCATATATGTGTAGCTTAATTTGCTTAAAATATTAGCCAATCATGTAATATCTCATGTAACACTCTCTTAAGGTTGTTTATTCAATACCATAAAAACTGTACTGATTCTATGCTCAGGGCCTCTTAGTATCACGGGTTACCGAGTGCGTGGAGGACCAAGCTTGAACTTGCAAATAAACGACTCTTTTTTCACTTATATTGATCGTGGTTTCTGGTGATCTTTGGAGGGTCTCCAGTCCAGGTATAACAATGCCCTGCTGCTACTGTAGTGAAACTCACAAACAACTGCACAGCTGTGTTAACTGCTTTAGATTTTGAAGTTTTCTTCCAGTAGCCCTAGTGATTTGAGCCCAGATTTATGGGATAGTCACATAATACACAATTGCAAAGCACCACAATATACGAAGACAAAATGCAAAATGAGGTTCAATTTTTTTCTTTGTTGTTTCACTTTTTTCTTTCTTTCTTTTTTAATTGTGAAAATACGGTACAAAGGGGTTACCATTACATGGGCAAGGTAATGAGTACATTTCTTAACAAGCATTGTTGCCTCCTCCTTTGTTTCCCCTTCGCATCCTTTCCCATGCCCACCTCAGCACCCCTCCGCCAAAGTTGTAAAGTTTGTTTTTCAACAAAATGGCTTGTACATCTCTTTACTCCAATGTGTCCACCTTTATCACTATTTAAAAAATAAGTTTTTTTTTCCTCTCCCTCCACAAAGTATACCATCATCAAATACAGTGAAAACAGGGGTTATACCGTGGGGAAGAGACATACAAGGCAACAAAGAAATCATCTTATAAATATTTTAGAAACAATCACAAGAAAGAAAAAACATTTGAATCCTTATTTTGGGGTCCATTTTGCCTAACAAACTTATCTGACCGTTTCTGCTTGTCTCAGACAAATACTAGTTATTGCAAATAAGGGAAAGCATGGGACCTATGTTTCTTTGGGCCTGCCTTAATTCAGCCTTGGAAGAAAACAAAAGAGTCATTTTTTTTCTTATTCATTGTCTTTTAAGGAGCTAGATCCTGTTTATTTCTCATTATTGTTGATATGACTTAAATAAATTTACCAGATTTTTCAAATAAAATAAAGAGATATAAAATGACATGTTTAGTAACAATATAAAGCTAAACATTTGATTTTTTTTTAGTTCTGTTCTCAGTTATGCTGAAATAACATTGAGATGAGACAAGCATATGTGTAAATTGACACGTATCAATCACACAGAACTCGGGAATCTTTGGGCTTTGATTTCTGTTTCAACGTCACCTAGAAAACAAAATTATCACTTGCTTCATGTCTTAAGTAACATACTTAATACAAGTTTTATTAATTTTACCAATGTATTTCATAACCTATGGAATCGATACATTGCATAAGGATTTGATTTCGTATTTCCACTGAATTAATATTACATTTATTTTATTTTTTCACACATAAAATAATGACATTCTTGAGGATAAATCGTGCCTGTTTTTCATTTTGATTGCCAAAATTGAACTATAAGGCACTTTGAAAATTTAACTTTAAATTTGAACTAAAGCAAGATATTCCATCACTTCCAATTATTCCTATTGAAAGGTTAAAGTTTGAGGCAGTGACCACCATATGTTGCCTCCTGAGCTTCAGTACTCCCAAGAAGACTTGGAGTGGATAAAGAAAATTTCCATGGCCTATAAACCCCAGACAGAGAAGGAAACAAAGACTGGTGGAAAACTGGGGCAGGAACCCGAAAAATGCAGGACTTGCTCCGACACTCTGATGTAAAAATTAGGCAAGGAAATCAACTCATTGAGGACATTGTTAAAAATTTTAAAACCTGTCAGCTCACCAATGTCCCCAATAAACCAGTTACAAAAGTAGCTAGCCTCCGTGGAGATAGGCCAGTTGTGCATTGGGAAGTAGACTTCACAGAAATTAAAACTGGACATTTTGGATATAAATATTTGCTAGTTTTTGTAGATACTTTTTCAGGATGGGTTGAAGCCTACCCAACAAAGCATGAGACCGCGAACGTCGTGACTAAGAAGATCCTGGAAGAAATCCTACCCAGTTATGGCTTCCCATCCACCATCTGGTCAGATAATGGACCGGCCTTCGTCTCAAAAGTAAGTCAGGGAATAGCCGCGGTACTGGGGACAGATTGGAAATTGCACTGTGCTTAGAGACCCTAGAGTTCAGGGCAGGTAGAAAGAATGAATCTGACTCTAAAAGAGACCTTAACTAAATTGGCCTTGGAAAGTGGCGCAGACTGGGTATCGCTCCTTCTTTTTGCCTTGTTTAGAATGAGAAATTCACCCTATTGGCTTGGCTTTACTCCTTTTGAAATAATGTATGGACACCCTCCACCAATTATCCCTAGCCTTCAGACTGAATTGCTTGCTGATTTGGATGATACTGAATTTCTGTGTAAGCTTGACTATTTACAGCTGGTGCATAAGAGTATGGGGCCCCAGCTTATAGCATTATATGATTCTTCTTCTATTCATACTCCACATTTGTTTAAACCAGGGGACTGGGTGTTTGTTCAAAGGCACAACTTGCGATCTCTGGAACCATGGTGGAAGGGACCTTACATGGTGCTACTGGCTACACCTACTGCCTTAAGGTGGATGGCATTGGTGCTTGGATCCACTGTTCCCACACTAGACCAGCTGACCCCTTCGTCTTGGACGACCGTGGGGAAACATGGGAAGTCTCCAAGCATCCTACCCAACCACTTCTGAAGAAAAGAAAAATGGACTGATTGTTATTGGTATATTCGTTCAAGATCAAGAGCTGCAGGAGTTTAGTTTTGGGGTAGAGCCACAAGATTGTGGCTCAGGACCAAAAGCCAAGGTGGGGAATGAAAGGTTAAAGTTTGAGGCAGTGACCACCACGTGTTGCTTAGCAAAGCAACACGTGGTGGTAATCAAAACACCTGGGTGATTGTGTGCCTATATAAAGACCTGCAAATCCTTAGCTTGGGCCTCTCCTCCTGTGCTCCGCTGTGTCGGAGTGTAGGAAGAGGCCCCAGCTGCAGCCCTTTTAAATAAAACAGTTGTAGATTCTGACTCTCGGTGGTCTTCTCGTGGGGGTCTCTCCTGAGACCTTGGCATTACACTATAGACTTGAATATAACTTATTTTTGAATGGTAGGAAATTCATATTATACCTACTCTCTATAAAATATTTTAAGAAATAAATGATCATGATAATATTAATTTTTCCTTCAAGTTGAAAGAAAGAACCTCACTATAGATGACAAAAACTTGAATGGAGATGCCATAAAGTTTATGAAAAATTCAAGTCATTATGAGTTAGATGAAATAGTCATTTTTGAAGGTCACAAAATGAAATCTCTTAAAACTTTCTTAGCTGTTAAATACAATGTATTTGCACTAAAAATATTTCATTCATCTCTTCCGCAATGGTATAACCAAACCACCTCCATGACAAATAGCTTCTCTGATTAATTCAAGTCAATATTTAATAACAGAAGTTATCGAAATGTGTAGAAATATCTACCGACCACTCTAGAAATTAAATCTGAAGACATAAAGGATTGGGATTAATAATTAGCTTTCATTATGTTGCCTTAAAGCAGTGAACCCTTTTAAGTGGGCATAGTTGTAGAGATTTGGTCACTGAGAACTTGTGATCAAAGAGGATGTTAAGATCAAAGTCCTTTCCTCCTCTTCCTTCTTTTTCTTCTCTATTTCCTTCTCCTTCCCCTTCTCTTTTCCATCTCGCTCTCTCTCTTCCCCTCCTCCTCTTTTTCCCTCTCCCACTCCTAGTCCTCTTTTTTACTTCCTGGCTTCCATGAATACATAAATTCCACCACATGTTCCTGACATGGGGTACTGTGCCTCCAGC
>NW_024872518.1:0-22073 GCF_019054845.1 Dipodomys spectabilis | reverse complement strand
TCATCAGCAGTATGACAGCACATTGTCATCATGATACCATCAACTCATTTGTGACATCACAAAACTATATTTGCATCATAAGATTGTGACATCTCATTGACACTGTAACTATATAGACACATTGTGCATGCCTATTCTGTGATTTCATTCTATCAAATATGTCATGGGAGTTGATGTCAAATGCCATTGTGGCATTTGTGTTGATGCCAGAAGCCCATTTTGACCTCATTACCATTGTGATGTCACAATCCCTTTGTGACATCACATTGCCATGGTGACATTACTAACCCACGACATCACAAACCTGTCCTCATAACTTTTGTGACATGTAGCCATTGTGATATCTTAGGTCCTTTGTGAACTCATCAGTATTGGACCTCATAATATTTCAGGTATGATATGTCATATCAGAAATACACTGACATAATGAAAACTGTGTCATCAAACTGCCAGACATCATGACATGTGTCACATTGTGACTTCACAAACCTGTTAGGAGATCATCACATTTGTGACACCGCATGAGTTTGGAGATATCAGAGTCCTTTTGTGAATTCATATAGTCATTTTGAGTAAATGAAAATTGAGATCTAGAATGCCATTGTGACATTAAAACCCATTTTGACATCACAAAACTATTGTAACCTCATCTCCATTATGGCATCACCAATTAATTGTGGCATCAAAACAAGATTATGATGTGATTCTGTGCCATGACATTGCTGTTATAACACTATCACATTGTCATTCCCAAACCTATTAAGATCTTTTAGCACCTTTGAAAAAACACATGGCCTTCGTGACATCACAGTCTCTTTGTGCACCATTATCTTCATTGTGACCTAAGACAATTGAGACCAGACATGCCACTGTAATATCACAAACACTTTGTGGCATCATCACATGTGACATCAAATTGACTTTGTGACATCATCCATTCATCGGACATCAGCAAAGTACGACATCAAAGCATTAGGTTTTTACATTGTCTTTGTGATATCATACACACATTATAAATGCCTATGCATTGGTTTCATTTTATATCAAATTTGGCATGTGGGTTGACATCAGAAATCCATGTGACTCATAACCATTGTGACCTTACAATCACTATGTGAAATCACATGGCCATTGCAATATCACTAACTCACTGTGACATCACAAGTCTGTATTGTTCTTATATGCTGCCAAAGTGATGTCTAAGTCTATTTGTGACTCATAATCTGTTTTGACCTCATAATATTTCAGATATGACATGTGATAGCAGAAATCCACTCTGATATCATGACCGTTGTGACATCACACTGCCAGTCATATGAACCTTGTGTCACATTGTGACATCACCACATTGTTAGGAATTCATTGCATTTGTGACAACACATGTCCAAGGAAACATCTCGGTCTCTGTAAATTAATATACATATTGTGAATTAATGAGCTTTGATATCAGTAATTCCATTCTGACAAACCCAACCTAATTTGACCTCAGAAATTTATTTTGACCTTATCATCAATATGTCATCACCACCTAATTGTAACTTAAATACCTTACTATGATGTGATATTTTAAAATCATAATGACATTGCGATATCTCTGTAACATTGTGTTTTCACAAACCTATTATGACCTCAAAATAATTTAGAATATTCATGAACTTTGAAACATGGAGCTTCTGCTGAGAACTCACATCCTCATTGTGAACTAGTAAAATTGAAAGTGAACATTTAATTTCTATATTACAAACTTGTTGTGACATCACAAACCCCTTGTGATATCACATTACTATTCTGATATCAAAAACCAACTGTGACATAATGCTGTCTTGTCCTTAAAACATTAGTGACATGCTGCCATTTGATATCTTAGGACTTTTGTGAGCTCATAATCTGTTCTGGACCTCTTAACATTTCAGATATGTCATATGATATCATAAATGAACTGTGATATTATAACCTCTATGACATCCCACTGCCAGATTTCATATTGTGATATTGTATCACAAAACAGCTAGGACTTTATTACATTTGTTACAACACTTATCTCTGTAGACATTACAGTCTCTTTGTGAACTCATATACTCATTGTGAGTTAACGATTTTTATGTTTCAGCATGCCATTGTGACACCACCAACTTATTGTGATATCATAAATCTATTATGACTTCTTCATCATTATGGCATCACAAACTAGTTGTGATATTAAAATGTGATATTAAAACATTATTATCACATGATGTTGTTACTTAAACATTTCCATTGTGATACCCTTGTCTCGTATTTTCACAGCATGCTGTGGCTTCATAACATTTTAAGAAGTTCATTGACTTGGGACTTCAAGCTCCCTCTGTTAATTCATATCCTCATTGTTAAGTAGTAGCAATTGAAATTGGAGATATCATTGTGATATAACAACTCATAGTGATATCCCAAAAATTTGTAACATCAACACCACTGCAAGATCACAAACTCATTGTGACATCAGATTTCTGTTGTGACATCATGATCACGTGTCATCTCAAACATATGACCTCTTAGCACCTTTTGAAAAACACATGACCTTTGTGGCTTTGTGACATCACAATCCCTATCCATATCCTCATTGTGAACTAATGACAACTGAACCACACATGCCATTGTAATATCACAAGCCCTTTGTGACATCATGTCAACTGTGGCATCTAATTGTCATGAGACCATCAGCTCATTGTAATATCATAAAACAGCAATGGCACCATAATATTATGACATCACATAGTCATTGTGATATCATAGATACACTGAGAATGTCTATTGTGTGATTTCATTCTATTTCAAATGTGGCATATGTGTTATCAGAACCCCATTGTGACCTCATAACCATTGTGATATCACAATCCATTTGGGACTTCACATTGCCATGGTAATATCACTACCACAGTGTAACATCATAAAACTGTCCTCATAACATTGTGACATGCTTTAATCATGATATCTTAGGCCTTTTGTGAGATCGTAATCTCTTTTCAAGCTCATAATATTTCAGGTATGGCATATTTTATCAGAAATCAACTGTGACATCATGACTCCTTTGAAATCACACTTCCAGACATCAAGACCATTGTGTCATATTGCAACCTCACAAACCTTTTAGAATGTCATCACATTTGTGTTTAGAGACAGCCTATTTATTCTGAGTTAATGATAATTGAGATTTGGCACGTCTTTGTGACATCATCAACCCATTGAATCCTCACAAATCTACTGTGACCTCATCACCAATTTTGCATCACCAACTAATTGTGGCAACAAAATATTATTATGGAAGGAGGGCCAAGATGGCAACAGAACAGTCATGAATCACCACATCTCTCTCCAACCAGAGAGTTCAAGTTCCAACTGTTTACACAAAAAACCAACCGCAGCAAAATGTTTAACACTCAGAGAAAATAGAAGGTATAAAAAACAAAAGAGTTATATTTCAGAAGAGAAAAGCATGAAGACCTTCCGCCACCCATTGAGGGTGGTGCAATCCATGACAAACTGTGGCCATCCCAGCCCAGTGCTGCCAGTGAGCCCAAAGCCACTGTGGATCATCTGCAGAATGCCAGCGCAGTGGACTCCCAAAGTACTGGACCTGGTGATTTTAAACAGAGAATCCGTGGAGTTTGGAACCTGAACAAAGATCCTTCCCACACCCCTCATCGGCAGAGCAACTCCGCATCATCCCACTATGGCCAACCAGCATGACAGACATGGGGGGGGAAACCCCCAAAACAGGGGTCTGTCCAAAGAATGCCAGTACAGAGGACTCCCACGGGTTCAGTTCTAACCCCAAGATTACAAACAGATAGAATCACCGGATCTCAGAACCTGCATGAAGACCCTTCCCCCACCCCTTGCTGGTGGCACAACTCCATGCCATGCTCTAGCATGGTTCAGTCCGGAGTTGCCTGATGATTGTAATCAGAGCAATCTTGGAGCTTGGAACCTACACAAAACCATTCCTACACACCTCATGAGTGGAGCAGTCCTGCACCATCCCACCAAAACCATCGGTCCCCACAGCTTTGGGAGGAAACCCAAGAAATACAGAGGTCTATCCACAGAATTCCAGTGCAGAAGACACCCAAGATGCCAGTGCTAACCCAGACAGTGCAGAGAAAGAAACCTTGGAGTTCAGAACCTTCATGAAGACCCTACCCCGTTCCTTGAAAGCAGATGAGCTTCTCACCTTCCCACCAAAGCCCAACACCCCCAGGACTAGAATGCCCCATGCCATCGCAAAACAAGCCTATGGCCCGGACATGAACAGCATAAACAGGCACAGATGGTGTGAAAATAAGACCCTGATCCACCACTACCATGCGGCCCAGTTCACAATTATCTCAATGGAATTCAGAATATGGTAGCAATCAGTTTCCAACAGCACACAGAAACAGATGTGCCACAGCACTACTAAAGAGCTCCCTACCTGCTCTAGGATAAGTGAGCACTCCACAGACACAGCCTTTCTCCCAAGGGAGACCAGTGCTGGAGGTAACCCCCAAAGTCTGACCTGGATCCCTCCCCCTACCACCTGGATTACAGGCACTATTAAACTTGAGAAACATGCTAGCTCCCCATTAGCCTGTGTAGTAAAACCAGCCCACCAGGCTTGACCAAGTGTGCCCTAGGGAAGGAGATTAAAGGCTCGAGCTAGGAAGAGCACCCATGGGCAACAAGAGTCAGCAGAAGAAATCCAAACTGCATACACCAAGGAGGACATCCAGCACCACAGGTCCCATCTGAAACCAAATAGCCTGTCATAGTCTTAGGACAGGAGCCAGGGCCAGGCTTTGGGAATGAGTTCTTGAGCCCCATATCCCACCTGTCCTGAGTGAAGTGAGAAGTTGAATACATGCCTCAAAAAAGGGTGGAAAGTAGGGAAACACAGCCCTTGGGAACCATGTCCATGATGGTAAAAGATCTATGTATCCAGGGAGGTAGAACCAGAAGCACAAATCTCACCAGAGCCAAACCTATATATCGTGGGCTGTGGATTGGACAGCGCAGGGTACCATCACATGAGTATAGTCAGGAATTCCTAGCAGACTCCAGCAACTGGAGCCAAGAGCACCTATAGCAGGGAGCAGGAGCAGTCTAGGCTGCTTAGTCCTTGGTTGAAGATGAGAACTGCCTGTGATCTCCAGAAGACAGGTGAGAGTCCTATGTGCATCAGATTAGAACTTGGAGGTTGGCCTATCTCCCATCAGAACTGAGACCTGGTAAAGACAACCAGGTTGGTCCAGGAACCAACCAAGAACCAAGCCAACTCAGCCAGGTATTGACCAAAGCAGTCAAAGTTTGCAAAGGTTCTACAATAATCCCTGAAACCTCGTGCAAAAATCAAAGCAAAAAATTATAAAATTTATCAATAGCCAAGATACAAAGCCAAACCCAAATACCAACAGCCACACAGAAAAGAGCCCCAGTGAAATCAACACAGAAATGGAAGACAAATACTACATCCAAGATATTGTAGATACAATGATTCAAGAATTAAAGCAAGACAAAGATCAGAAATTTGAAGAATAAAGAAATGAATTATTAAAAGTGATACAGAATTTTCAAATGGAAGGTGCATCCAAAAATAGATGCAATACTCTGAGAATTAACATTAAAAAAATACAAAGAAGAATACTATATATTAATACAGGGAAAAATTCAAGAAGAGGATAGTATTGTTATCGATTTATACTCCCCAAAACTTGATGCAACCAAATATGTTTGGTAAATACTCTCAGACTTACAGAATAAACTAAACCTAGGAGATGTTAATACACCAAAGGACAGATCTACCAACTAGAGAATTGACAAAGAACCCTCTGAATTCAATGATGCCATATCTCTAGCAGAATTCATTGGTATCAATCGTGTTATCCATCCTACAACAATCAAGCAGCCCATGGAACTTTCTCCAAAATAGACCATATCATAATTCATAGAAAGAATTTAAGCAAGTAGAAAACATTACAGGATGGAATAGGAAAAACCCTAGGTCTCCTTGGCTCCGGCCGAAATTTTCTGAATAGAGACCCGGAAACACATCAAATCAAAGAAAGGTTGGACAAATGGGATTGCATGAAATTGCAGAGCTTCTGCATGGCAAAGGACATAGCTAGCAAGATCAATAGAAAACCTACGGATTGGGAGAAGAACTTCACTAGCGATACAACAAACAAGGGTCTCATAACTAAAATATATTTGGAACTCAAAAAACTAAATCTCCCAACAAGAAATCCTCAAAGAAACAACTGCCCAATAAATAAGTGGGCTAAAGACTTAAAGAGAAACTTCTCTGAAGAAGAAAGAAGGATGGCCAATAGACCCATGAAGACATACTCAACCTTCCTAGCATAAAAGAAATGCAAATCTAAATAACATTGAGATACCACATCATTACAGTTAGAATGGCAAAAATCAAGAACTGTAACAACAACAGATGATGGAGGGGATGTGGACAGAAGGGAACCTTATTTCATTGTTGGTGGGAGTGTAAACTTGTTCAACCACTTTAGAAAGAAGTATGGAGGTTCCTCAAAAGACTTCACATAGAGCTGTCCTATGACCCAGCAATCCCAGTTTTGGGCATTTACCCAAATGATCACAAACAAGACCACACTAAAGCCACCAGCACAACTATGTTTATTGCAGCATTATTTACCATAGCTAAGATATGGAACCAACCCAGATGCCCCTCAGTAGATGAATGGATCAGGAAAATGTGGTATATAAACACCATGGAATTCTGTGCCTCCATCAGAAAGAATGATATTTCCCCATTTGTTAGGAAATGGAAAGGCTTGGAAAAAATTATATTAAGTGAAGTAAGCCAAGCCCAAAGAAACATAGGTCCCATGGTTTCCCTTATTTGCAATATCTAGTATATGTATGAGTCAAGCAGAAAAGGTAAGATAATATGATGTTAGGAAAATGAACCCTTAGATATGTATTTAAATGTTTTTTTCATGCATTTGTTTCTAACGCATTTATGATTATTTCTTTGTTGGTTTGTATGTCCCTCCTCCACAGTATTCACTTTATTTCACTATATTTGATGTCGGTATAATTTGTGGAGGAGATGGGGAAAAACAAGTCGCTTAAGGATATAGGTGGACCCGTTGCAAGCAATGAGAAATACAAGTTGTCATGTCGAAAACGAACTTTACAACTTCGGTGCAGGGAGCGGGGGGTGGGGGGGAGAATTTCCTGGGGGACGAGAGGAGGCTGGTAAGGGATGTGAAGGGTAAACAGTGGAGGCTGCAATGCTTGATAAGAAATGTACTCATTATCTTGCCCATGTAATTGTAACCCCTCTGTACAGTATGTTCACAAAAAACAAAAAAAGAAAAAAAGAATTTAAGCAAGTAAACCTAGATGGACATAGTCCACTGTAAGCTATCTGACCATAGTGGAATCAAGACAGTTCTCAATAACAAAGCCCACCATAGAAATTAATCAAATATATGGAAATTGAACATGCACTTCTCAGCAACCCCTGTGTAACAGGAGAAATTAAAGAAGAAAATAAGGGCTGGGAAAGTGGCTCAGTGGTAGAGCGCTTGCCTTGCATATGTAAGGCCCTGGGTTCAATTCCTCAGCACCACATAAGCAAAAACAAAAAAGCCGGAAGTGGTGCTGTGGCTCAAGTGGTAGAGCACTAGCCTTAAGCTAAAGAGCTGAGGGACAGCGCTCTGGTCCAGAGTTCAGGCCCCACGACCGGACCCCTCCCCCCCAAAAAAAGAAGAAAATAAAAGTTTGTAAAATTCAATGAAAATGAATACAAATCACAAAAAAACCTGTGGGACACAGCAAAAGAAGGGTTGAGGGGCAAAATCTTCCTCTCAGTGCGTACATCAAAAAAATAGAGACAGATCAATTAAATAATGTCATGTTGCAACTAGAACTTCTATCAAAGCATGAACAAATTGGACCTAAAGGTACCAAATGGAGTGAGATAACCAAAATTA
This sequence comes from Dipodomys spectabilis, assembly GCF_019054845.1. Classification (NCBI taxonomy): domain Eukaryota; kingdom Metazoa; phylum Chordata; class Mammalia; order Rodentia; family Heteromyidae; genus Dipodomys; species Dipodomys spectabilis. The sequence goes on along the minus strand of NW_024872518.1, from coordinate 14,085 downwards.
ACAAAATTCACAGACCCTTAGCAAATCTCATAAAAAACAGAAGAGAACACATCCATATAAACAATTTCAGAGATGAAAATGGAAACATCAACACAGAAATAAGCAAGATTAAGGACATTATAAGGAAATACTTCTTATAACTTTATGCTAATAAGTTTGAGAATCTGGAAAAAATGAACAAATTTTACCTAATATGGACGTGCTCCAACTCAACAAGTTGACTTAAACCAACGTAATAAACTCAAAACAAGCATTGAAAGAGATAAAGCAATAACAGTCCTCCCACCCAAGGAAAGCACTGAACCAGATGAATTTACAAGGCCTTCAAAATAGAACTCACATGAATACTCCAACCTTTCAATGAAATTGAAAGTGAAAGTTCAGTACCAAACTCTATGAAACCATAATAAACCTCATCCCAAAACCAGGCATGGACTCATCAAAGAAAGAGAAATATAGAACCATTACTTGATGACTATCGATGAAAAATATCTAACCAAAATTTTGGCCAATCAGCTTCTACAATTCACCAAAGAATGATACACCACTATCAATAGGATTAATTTCAGGGATCCAAAGCTGTTTCAATATATACAAATCAATTAATGTAATACATCCTGTCAAAAAGAGAAAGATATGAACAAAGGGATTATGTCAATGGATGCAGGAAAAGCATTTGACAGGTTCCAACACTTCTTTATGATGAAAGTTCTGGAAAAACTAGGAATTCATTGAACATTCCTCAATATAATAAAGCCTGTGTCTGATTAACCTACAGAGAGGATTATACTTAACAGCAAAAAAAGTCATTTCCTTTAATAAAATGAGACAAGGATGTCCTCCACTTCTCTTTAATTACAAGGCGTAGAAAGATGTAAATATAAAAGGAATATAGGCAGAGAAAAATGAGGAAACACTCTGATTCTTTCCAGATGACATGATCTTGTATTTAAAACAAATCCTATGGTATCTACTCAGAAATTACTTGAGCTGATCAGAAATTTTGGCAAAGTAGCAGAATAAAAAAAATTAACCGTCAAAATCAATGGCTTTTCTATATGCCAACAATGAGAAGAGTACGGCTAAAATCAGGGGAAAAAAACAACTCCTTTTGTAATAGCCCCATAAAAATAAAGTACTGAGGTGTTGAGTTAAATGAAGAAGTGAAGGACCTCTACGATGAAAACTTTAAAAACCTGAAAAAGAAAATTAAAACAGAAGTAAGGAAGTGGAAAAAAGCCTTCCATGCCCCAGGATTGTGAAGGTTAATGTGAAATGACAATACTCTCAAAGGCTAGCTACAAGTTAAATGCAATACTGGTCAATGTTCCAACTTCACTTCAATGAAATAGAAGAAGCAACCCAAAAATTCATATGGAATAATAAAAGACTCTGAATAGCAAAAACACTACTTAGAAGAAACAACCATGCTGGAGGAATAACAATACCAAATTTCAAACTTTACAACAATGCCATAATAATGAATACAGCTTGGTACTGGCACAAGAACCCACCTGGGGACCAATACAATGGACCTAAAGACCCAGAAATGAACTCACAAATCTATAGCCAACTAAATTTCCATAACTGAGAAAAAATAGGATGGAAGAAAGACAGTCTTTTCTGTGAAATGTGCTGACAAAAATTGATTAATAACCTGTAGAAAACTAAAGCTGGATGCCTGCAATAGAAAAAATTGCAAATGATCAAAGACCTCGAAGTCAAAGCAAACACTGAAAATATTGGAGTAAGAACTAGGAGAAACTCTAAGGCTCTTTGGCACAGGCGGAATTTTTTTAATAAAAACCCAAAACTCAAAAAATCAAAGAAAGGTTGGACATGAAAATACAGAGCTTCTGCATGGCCAAGAACATAGAAAGACCAATAGAAAGCCCATCAACTAGAAGATCTTCACTAGCTATACAACTGACAGGAGTCAACCTAAATATACTTACAAGCCAGGCCCCGGCGACTCAGACTTTAATCCTAGCTACTCAGGAGGCAATGATTTTTGTATCATAGTTCAAAGCCAACTTGGACAGGAAAGTCTGTGAGACTCTTATGTCGAAAACCAATATAAAAATAGGCAGTGGCCCTGTGGCTCAAGTAGCCCGCCTTGAGCTTAATAGCACAGAGATAGAGTCCAAGCCCAGAGATTAAGCCTTTTGACAGACCAATAAATAAATACAGAAATAAATGAAATATATTAGAATTCAAAAAATTAAAAACCCAACAGAAGATCCTCCAAAAAAAAAACTGCCTAATAAATAAGTGGAGTAAACTCTGAAAGAGAAACATAATAAGCAGAAATAAAAATGGCCAATACACAGAGGAATAAATGCTCAACTTCTCTAACTATAAAAGAAGACAAAATTAAGATTCCTACTCATCCTAGATAGAATTTCTATAATCAAGAAATCTACGGAACCTTCCTCGATACAATAAAGGCTGTATATGACAAAACCTCAGCCAGCATTATACTCAATCGTGAAAAACTAAAGCCATTTCCTCTTAACTCAGGAACTAGACAAGGATGCCCACTCTCTCCACTGCTCTTCACCCTAGTATTAGAATGCCTAGCTACAGCAATAACACATGATGCAAACATAAAGGGAATCCAAATAGGGAAAGAAGGAAAACGCTCCTTCTTTGCAGGTGACATGATCTTGTATTTAAAGAATCCCATGGACTCTGCTCCCAAATTACTCAAGGCGATTCAAAATTTTGGCAAAGTAACAGGGTACAACATTAACTCTAAAAAATCAATGACTTTTCTGTATGCCAATAAATAGAAAAATGTGGCTGAAATTAGGAAAGCAATTCCATTCATAATAGCCTCACAAAAAATAAAATATCTAGGAATTAACTTAACCAAAGAAGTGAAGGACTTCTATGATAAAAACTTTAAAACCCTGAAAAAGTAAATTAAAACAGAAGGTAGAAAGTGGCAAAAACTCTCATGCTCCTGGATTGGAAAGATCAACATCGTGAAAATGGCAATACTTCCCAAGGCTATCTACAAATTGAATGTGATACCTATCAATATTCCAACCTCATTCTTCAAGGAAATAAAAGAGGCAGTACAAAAATTTGTATGGAACAATAAAAGACCCCGGTTAGAAAAGTGATCCTCAACAGAAAGAACAATGCTGGAGGAATATCAATACCAAGTTTCAAACTCTCCTACAAAGCCATAATAATCAAAACAGCTTGGTACTGGCACAAGAACCGACATCAGGACCAATGGAATATTATTGAAAACTCAGAAATAAACCTACGGACCTATAGCCATCTAATTTTCAATTAGGGAACTAAAAAGTAGAATGGAAGAAAGACAGCCTCTGCAGTAAATGGTGCAGGCAATATTGGTTAACTGCTTGCAGATAACTAAAGCTAGATCCTTATATATCAACCTATACCAGAATCAACTCCAAATGGATCAAAGATCTCGGAGTCAAAGCAGACACTATGAAACCATTACAGAATGGAATAAGAGAAACCCTATGTCTCCTTGGCACAGGCTGAAATTTTCTTAATAAAGACCCAGAAAAACAACAAATCGAAGGTTGTACAAATCGGAATGCATGAAACTGCAGAGGACATAGCTACCAAGATCAATAGAAAGCCTACGGATTGGGAGAAGATCTTCACTAGCGATACAACAGACAAGAGTCTCATATCTAAAATATACCTGGAACTTAAAAAATTAAATCCCCCCAAAACAATTCTTCAAAGAAACAACTGCCCAATAAATAAAGGAAAACGTCTCTGAAGAAGAAAGAAGGATGGCCAATAGACACATGAAGAAATGCTCAACCTCTCTAGCTATAAAAGAAATGCAAATCAAAACACATTGAGATAACACCTCACCCAGTTAGAATGGCTATAATTAAGAACTCTAATAACAACAGATGCTTGAGGGGATTTGGACAGAAGGGAACCTTACTACATTGTTGGTGGGAGTGTAAACTTGTTCAGCCACTCTGGAAAGCTGTATGGATGTTTCTCAAAAGACTCCACATAGAGCCCCCCTATGACCAATCAATCCCACTTTTGGGTGTTTATCCAAATGATCAAAAACCAGACAGTACTAAACTTATCAGGACAACTATGTTTAGTACAGCATTATTTATCTTAGCTAAGATATGGAACCAACCCAGATGCTCCTCAGTAGATGAATGGTTCAAGAAAATGTGATATATATACACAATGGAATTCTATGCCTCCATCAGAAAGAATGACACTGCCCCATTTGTTAGGAAATGGAAAGACTTGGAAAAAATTATATTAAGTGAGGTAAGTCAAGCCCAAAGAAACATAGGTCCCATGGTTTCCCTTATTTGCAATAACTAGTAGATGTCTGAGTCAAGCAGAAAAGTCCAGATAAGATTATTTTAGAGGAATGAAGCCCAAGATAAGTATTCAAATGTTTTTTTTTTTCCCTTTCTTTTCATGCAATTGTTTCTAACATATTTATAAGCTGATTTCTATGTTGCTTTGTATGTCCCTCCCCCCATGGAATAACCTATGCTTTTACTGTGTTTCATGTCGGTATCATTTGTGGCAGGAAAAGGAAAAAAAACAAATCGTTTAATTAGGGATATGGGTGGACCCATGGCAACAATGAGATATACAAGTCATTATGTCGAAAAGTGAACTTTACAACTATGGTGGAGGTGGAGGATCGTGTGCGGGAAGTGGGGGAGTATTGGAAGGGATGGGAAGAGGAAACGAAAAGGAGGCAACAATGCTTGATAAGAAATGTTCTCGTTATCTTGCCCATGTAATTGTAAATCCTCTGTAAGATATTCTCATAATTATTCATCACATCAACAGGAGCAAGAATAAGGACCACATGGTTATCTCAATAGATGCAGAAAAGGCATTCAACAAGATCCAACACCCCTTTATGATGAAGGTTTTGGAAAAATTAGGAATCCATGGAACATTCCTCAATACGATAAAGGCTGTATATGACAAACCTACAGCCAGCATTATACTTAATGGTGAAAAACTAAAGCCATTTGCTCTTAACTAAGGAAGAAGACAAGGATGTCCACTCTCTCCACTTCTCTTCATTCTAGTATTAGAATGCCTAGATACAGCAATAAGACAAGATGCAGATATAAAGGGGATCCAAATAGGGAAAGAAGAAATAAAACTCTCCCTCTTTGCTGATGACATGATCTTATATTTAGAGAATCCCATAGACTCCACTCCCAAATTACACAAGCTGATTCAAAACTTTGGCAAAGTAGCAGGGTATAAAATTAACTCCCCAAAATCAATAGCATTTATGTATGCCAACAACGAGAAAAGTGTGGCTGAAATTAGGAAAGCAACTCCATTTGTAATAGCCCCACAAAAAATAAAATACCTAGGAATTAACTTAACCAAAGAAGTGAAGAACCTCTATGATGAAAACTTTAAAATCTTGAAAAAGGAAATCAAAACAGAACATAGAAAATGGCAAAACCTCCCATGCTCCTGGATTGGAAAGATTAACATCGTGAAAATGGCAATACTTCCCAAGGCTATTTACAAATTCAACGCGATACCTATCAAAATTCCAATCTCATTCTTCAAGGAAATAGAAGAGGCAATCCAAAAATTCATATGGAACAATAAAGGACTCCGAATAGCAAAAACGCTCCTCAAGGGGAAGAACACTGCTGGAGGAAAATCAATACCAAATTTCAAACTCTACTATAAAGCCATAGTAAACAAAACAGCTTGTTATTGGCATAAGAACAGACCTCAGGACCAATGGAATAGAATTGAAAATCCAGAAATGAACCCACTGACCTATAGCCATCTAATCTTCAATAAGGGAGCTAAAACAATAGAATGGAAGAAAGACAGCCTCTTCAGTAAATGGTGCTGGCAAAATTGGTTAACTACTTGTAGAAAACTGAAGCTAGATCCTAATATATCACCCTGCACCAGAATCAACTCCACATGGATCAAAGACCTCGAAGTCAAAGCAGACACTCTGAAAACATTACAGGATGGAATAGTAGAAACCCAAGGTCTCCTTGGCTCCGGCTGATATTTTCTGAATAGAGACCCGGAAACACAACAAATCAAAGAAAGGTTGGACACATGGGATTGCATGAAGTTGCAGAGCTTCTGCATGGCAAAGGATATAGCTAGCAAGATCATTAGAAAGCCCATAGATTGGGAGAAGATCTTCACTAGCCATACAACAGACAAGGGTCTCATATCTAAAATATACTTGGAACTCAAAACATTAAATCCCCCAACAACAAATCCTCAAAAAAACAACTGCCCAATAAATAAGTGGGCTAAAGACTTGAAGAGAAACTTCTCTGAAGAAGAGAGAAGGATGGCCAATAGACACATGAAGAAATGCTCAACCTCACTAACCATAAAAGAAATGCAAATCAAAACAACATTGAGATACCACCTCAAGCCAGTTAGAATGGCTATAATCAACAACTCTAACAACAACCGATGCTGGAGGTGATGTGGACAGAAAAGAACCTTACTTCATTGTTTGTGGGAGTGTAAACTTGTTCAACCACTGGAAACCATTGGAAAGCAGTATGGAATTTCCCTAAAAGACTTCACATAGAGCTCCCTTATGACCCAGCAATCCCACTTTTGGGCATTTACTCAAATGTTTACAAACAAGACCACATAAACTACCAGCACAACTATGTTTATTGCAGCATTATTTACTATAGCTAAGATATGGAACCAACCCAGATGCCCCTCAGTAGATGAATGGATCAAGAAAATCTGGTATATATACACAATGGAATTCTATATGTCCATCGGAAAGAATGACACTGCCCCATTTGTTAGGAAATGGAAAAACTTGGAAAAAATTTTATTAAGTGAAGTAAGCCAGGCCCAAAGAAACACAGGTCCCATGGTTTCCCTTATTTTCAATATCTAGCATATGTATGAGTCAAGCAGAAAAGGTCAGATAATGTGATGTTAGGAAAATGAACCCTTAGATATGTATTTTAATGCTTTTTTATTTCATGCATTTGTTTCTAAGACATTTATAAGATTATCTCTTTGTTGCTTTGTCTGTCCCTACCCCACAGTATAACCCTGCTTTCACTATATTTGATGTCAGTATAACTTGTGGAGGAGATGGGGAAAAACAAGTCTTTTAAGGATACAGGTGGACCTGTTGCAACAATGAGAAGTACAGTTGTCATGTCGAAAACGAGCTTTACAACGTTGGTGGGGGCGGGGGGGGGGGCCGAGGGGGGAGGTTTGGGTGGTGAGGGGGTAGGGAGGAGGTAGAGAGGGATGTGAAGGGTAAACAAAGGAGGAGGCTGCAATGCTTGATAGGAAATGTACGCATTATCCTGCCCATGTAATTGTAACCCCTCTGTACAGTATGTTCACAAAAAAAAATTAAATTAAATTTAAAAAATTTAAAAAAAGATATTCTCACAATTAAAAAAATCAGATTCTGGAGGAGATGTGGCCAAAAGGGAACCCTGCTGCATTATTGTTTTGAGTACTCTTGTACAACCACTTTGGAAAACATTATTGAGGTTCCTCAAAAGATTACACATAGAGCTCCCCTCTGATCCTGCAATCCCATTTTGGGGATTTTACCAAATGAGCACAAACAAGGATATATTAAAGCTTACAAAATGATGTTAACACAGTACTATTAACCATACCTAACATATGGATACAACCTAGATGCCCATAAGTAAATGAATCGATCAAGAAAATATGATACATATATATACATATATAATATATACATATACATAATATACATTATACACGTACAAACACACTATGTATTTCTGCCTCCATTAGAAAGCATTGCAATGCTCCATTTGTTGGAAAATGGAAATTGTTGAGAAAAAATTATATTAAATGAAGTAAGCCAGGAACAAAGTAACATAGTTCTCATGGTGTCCTTTATTTTCAATAACTATTGTATGTCTAGGACAAGCAAAAAAATCTCAAAAACTAAGTACATATGACAATATAGGATGATATTAAAAATGAACCCCAAACGAGGGACAAAAGTGCTTTCATTTTTCTTGCTATTTTTTAATAGATTTATAATATATTATGTGATTTTTTGTGTCTTTTGTATATTCTTCCCCTGGCGTTTTAAGTCGAGATTTCACTGAATTTAATGACGGTGCCCTGCATCATATATATATATTATATATATAATATATATATATAATATATATATGTATATATATATATACATATATATATCATATATTATATATATTCTATATTATAGAAGGAAAGAAGGAAGGAAGAAAAGAAGCAAGAAGATCCAGATCCAGATGCTGATGGCTTACACATATATGTTATGTGAAAGTTAAAATAACATCAACAAATATTAAGAAACCAGGCATAGTGGTGATTATCTATAATCCCAGCATTTGAGAATTAGGCAGGAGTATATTGGGTTTAAGTGAATGTGGACTACTTGAAATGTTCAAGATGAACCTGGCATATGAAATGAAGACATTGTTACCCCAAAATTATAACTGAATACCCCTGACTGTTACCTATAATCCAAGGTCCTTTGAAGGCATGGAATGGAAGAATCAAAGTTCAACACAAGTCCAGACAGAAATGTCCTTGAAACAAAATCTTGACCAAGGGAAATTGGAAGTGATGACCTGTGCCTGTCATCCCAGCAACAAAAGGAAACCTATAAAATATAAAATTGTGGTCTCTAGGTGTGTGCCTGAATAGCAAACAGAATCCTTTCAAATATAAATAGGAAAGCATAGAATGAGATCTACCTCAAAAACAACCAATGGAAAAAGAGGCTGAAGATGTGACTGAGCACATACATATTAAAGGAAAGTGGTAGAGAACTTGTCCAGTAAGTGTGAGGATCTAAATTAACATACAGAAGCATCAAAAGAAAACAAAGAAAGCTGAAACAGGCTGCAGATTATTTTGTAAAATTGATTAATTTCACCATATCTCGATGTATTATAATTTTTTGTATTGCTAGTTCCAGTGGAGTTTTGAACAATCACTTTTTAAAATGTTCAGCATACATTTCCTTTTTATGTAGGTCCTTCAATACGAGTAACTACTGGAACATAAATCTTTCATATTATTTGAATCACTTTACTCAATGATCACCTCTTACAGAGTGATTCTGTCACAACTCTGAACAGCAGTGTGTTCATGTCTAAAAATAATCTTGAAAGTGCTCCCTCAATTGTCGTTGTGCATCTTGTGCATGGAGCATATAGATCTCTATAACAGTTCTATATGATACCAAATTTTCTAATGATTTATTTAGTATTAAAATTTGTATGTAAAGTGAAACATTTAATCACTGGTAAATCTAAAACAGTGAAGACAGTACAATGCTCTTTACTGTACAGCAAAGCATACATATATTACAGTGATTTTATTGAAGATTCGTTACCCTTAAATTACAATTCCCAGGAACAATGAATTAACTTATTGTGAGACAAAAAGAAACGATTTTTGTTTTGAAGCAATTATGAAGAACCATTTTCTGGTTCGCTGCAAATGAGAAGCATGCCCTTTCAAAAAGTTGTTCAGATTGAACAGGAGGAAAAAAATAAAACTCTTCTGATCTTAATCATCACATTTATTTACTAAATCTCAGTTTTGGAAATGAGAAATGTTTCAAATGGCCTAGAGGGGTTCATGCAAAAGATTATGACAAAATCTTATTTATATATTTCCTAAGCAAAAGACCTTAACATACATCCTGTAATGTGGAACTAAAACAATTATACTCAGGAATGATCTAGATATCAGAATTTTACAGATAGCCTTGGCTAATTAACCTAAAATTCTTTTGTTCTCTATTTGTTTTGTATATCCAAAAGGAGCTAATGACACCAGTAGTATTCAAAGAATTACTAATAGATACTATCATTCTCATCTGTTTCAAAGGGAGTTGAATATGGGATATGTACCACTAGTCATCCCATCTTTTTTAGGATTTATCTTTTATTTTTATTTTAATTTTATTGTCATGGTGTTATAGAGAAGGGGTATAATTACATAAGAAAGCTAATGAGCACAATTGATGTTGAACATGCTACCCATTTCCTCATTTATCTCTCTCTTTCCAATCATAATCCCTTCCCCAAGTTTTACAGGTCATATCCAGCATATTTTCTTGTTAGTGTTTCTAATACATATGTTTCTCCATTGTCATTTCTTACCATTTTCTTGTTATGCGAATCATTGCAGAAGTTCTATAGTTTCAGTCTACTTTTTCCAATTTAATGTCATGGCAAATGAATAACCTCCAAAATTTTTGTAACACTTTTGGAAATACATCTCATTTATTAACCCATGTATGTTCGGGAATTACAGATATTCAAAAGTCATCACAGGAAGTGATATAAAATACAATATAATGTACTAACTTTGGAAATAGTTAATTCATGATTTTATATGAATTCATCACCCATTTTGTTCTCTGTTGCTGTTTTTCTAAACTCTTGCATCTCACAGTGTGATGAAATATGCCTTATTCTGTTGCGAAGACTAACATGAATTGACAAAAATTATAGCCATATATGCAAAATATCATACTGATGTAATAAATAATCTTCAGTACAATTACAAAAGAAGTGTCATAGATAAAATTTCACCTATGTTCAAACACAGAATAGTCTTAATTCCATTAGGAAGTGTGAAATATTCAAATGTTTGCAACATAATAACAGTCACAGAAGGTAGTGTTATTAGGGACCAATTCAGAATGATGTGGAATAATCAGTTATCTTTTCATAACTATATAAATGATTCATGCCTGTGAAGAATAGTTCAATTCTACACATCAATAGGAGGAGATTCTAAAGACTGACTCCCGTTAAAAATTGTTTTATCCTATCTGTATCTTGAGAACTCTAGACATCAATATTTGCCATGTGTGCAGATGATAGAGCACTTTATGGTTATCCAAATTAGGTGATAGGAAAGCAATAGTGTGGGATGGAGTAGGGTACAACTAATTTATATTAAATAGTATTGCAAGGTGCCATATTTCACTTATCTGTGTTTAGGTTAATCCCTTTAAAATAATGAGACCATTGATGATTCCCTAATTAATATAAGAAAATTTTCATTTTTGCAAGTGTGGAGGTATAAGGTGAAACAAGACTGCACCATGTCAAAATAAATATTTCATTCGCAGGCATATGAGACACAAAAAAATTGGCATGAACATAGAAAGGCTTAAGCACACACACATTTACACAGTTCATCACTAAGAAGCAAAACAATGATTTAAAGAGTATATCGAGAAAGAATGGAAAGTATTGATTGGACCTTAATATTTTCAAATGTTCTCTTAAGACAAATCTCTAGAATATTGAAATTTTCCCTTCCAGAAGAATTATAATTTAAACAACAAGTCATATTCAGTATGAGGTTTAAAGCTTTGAGTTATCATGGAGTAATTAAATGGTGTTGCCTCAGTTTGTAACTTGGAAATATCCTATGTTGACGTGAAAAGAATTGCAATATTATCTCAACATATAGTACAGGAGTAAAACTACTAAATTTGTTTGACATCCTATTTTAGATATGAAGAACTCTCAGAATTTCCTCCATATATATTTTGACCTTAAAAGTGAGTAGTGTTTCCGGAATTAATCCAGTGGTATTGTGTATATGAAGGATATGTAGACAAATTCACAGAAATATTTGATTTATAACCAAATTTTTTATAAAATTTATTTCCATATAAATATTTTGTTTACTGAATTTCATAATGCTTTTACACATTGTGGATCACAGTTCAAAATTATGCCTGAGTATTCTCTGGATGCTCCTGAAAATATATTTTCATAGAAAAGTTCATGGGACTGGATAATGTTATTTTTCCAAAGTATACATTACTACTTACCTGCCTTCTATTAAGGACTGCTGGAGGGACAGTGAAGATTGTTCAGTGGTAGAGCACTTGCCTTGCATGCATGAGGCCCTGGGTTCGATTCCTCAGTACCACATAAGCAAAAAGCAAAACCAGAATGGGGGTTTGGCTCAAGTGGTAGAGCACTAGCCTTGATCTGAAGAGCTAAAGGACATCACCCAGGCCCTCAGTTCAGGACCCACAACTGGATCACCCCCTCCAAAAAAAAAAAGAAGAAGAACGAACTGAACTGCTAGAAAAAATTGCTGAATAGCATCCTAGAAAAGTCTACAGCGTAAATTTCCTGAGTTGTAGAATATTCAGGAAGAATTAAATGATTGGTGCTGTCATTCCATGATACAAAAAATGCTTCAGAGAGTAGTGTCCAGGCATTTCAATTAAACCTAGAAAACTAGACATAACAAAGAAGCGGTAGGAAGATAGCAGCTGATATTCAGAAAATCTCTGAATATGAGTAATGGTTAGCCCTAAGAATAAAAGCAGTAACATAAATGGGAAGAATGATAAGAATTATGTGCACATTAAGGTATCTGCTAAAGGTAAGGAGACCCATCAAAGATAACAGGAAGCCCTTCCATCAATAGGCATATCATTTGCAGTGATCACTTCCAACGTCTCCTCTGTTTGGTTCCATACTTAATGTAACAATGACGTAAACATTTCACGTTGAGGATTTCAGGTCCTTCATCATCGGGCCAGCTGTCTCAATTGAAATGCTCCCTTCTGGCCCAAAGACCAAAGGGAAGATTCCATTTCTGAGTGCTATCATTTTCGTCATAGAATTCACTGGAATTGTGCTAAGCTTTGATAGAAGTGTTCTGCTGGTGTCTTCTTAGCATCTATTTCATTAGAACTATTATCGTACTTTTTATAACTACATAGAAGTTACTTTATATGACCCTTGTTTCAATGGTCTGTTTGATCTAGGGAAGTATATATCCATGTGCTAAAAATACTTCCAGCAAAAAAATAATAACTGCATTATATTTCAGCCACTGAAATAGGGCTAATGGAGGGCAGTGTACATTTCTCCTCAATGAAGTTTATCCAGCAAGGAATGAAGTAACCACTTGCAAATATAAATATCTTAAAGCTGAAGGTGAGCACTCTACCACTTGAACCACAGCACCACTTCATGTTTCCTAGTGCTTCATTGGAGATGAGTTGCACGGTCTTTCCTGCCCAGGCTGGCTTTGAACCATTATCCTCAGATCTCAGCCTCCTGAATAGCTTAAAAAAGTAACTTAAAAAAGTTACTTGGGCCGGGCACTGGTGGCTCACGACTGTAAACCTAGCTACTCAGGAGGCTGAGATCTGAGGATCGTGGTTCAAAGCCAGCCCGGGCAGGAGAGACCGTGAGACTCCTATCTCCAATAAACCACCAGAAAACCGGAAGTGGCGCTGTAGCTCAAGTGGTATAGCGCTCGCCTTGAGCTGAAGAGCTGAGGGACAGCGCCCAGGCCCAGAGTTCAAGCCCCACGACCAACAAAAAAAAAAAAGTTACTTGGTGTTTATGGAAAATAATGATATGAAACCTATATAATACTATAAATGTGCCATATAAATAATGTACCACCTCTTATATGTCACAAACACTTCAATTCATCTTGCAAAACTAGGCATAATAACTTCATATTTCATTAAGACCTAACTGAATTTCATGTGTCCTACATAAACCTGTCAATAGATTCTTGATTTGCAAATTCTATAATCGAAAGTTATAGGGCAGGAAACTTGCATGTAGTTTATATTATTGGTGATTAAATAATGCAAAGGCATTTCTAAAGACATACATTCAAAAGTATTTTTGTATAGCTTTTATATGTTTATTTTATAGTATTTAAAACATTAATATTTGTATAAGTTAAAATATATGATACATAAATGAAGAAATTAATCTGTAAACTTGTTTCTCTGTTGCTGTTTTCATTTAATATTTGTGACTATTTGCTTTGAGAAATCCTAGAGTACATTAATCTTACTTTACATGAATTTTAATAAAAAATGTGAATTAAAAAATATGTACAAAATCAATCATATCTACAAGGAAGGCTAAGGAAAGTTTTTGGCAGAAGGTGATTAATTTCTAGAAGGATCTTTTTGTGAAACTGTCTGCTAATAAAAATATTGATGAGTAAAGAAACTAAACAAGGAAAGAATAGTATGTAAAG
>NW_024872517.1:0-22718 GCF_019054845.1 Dipodomys spectabilis | reverse complement strand
AGTGATAAATTTTAATATTAAAAAGTCCTCTAGTGAACTTTCTTCAAAAAAGTTTGAGACTATTATATAGGTAGGGACCAGAGATAGTAAGAAAGTCAAGAATTCATTATCAAAGGGATCAGATCCATGGAGGAATGAATCAGAGACCCCTGCAGGTGCATCTGAAAATGTTCATATCCTGTGTCAAATGTTAGAACATCTTTCAAAACTGTACATAAACAATCTGAGCAGTCAATGGATAAGATCATCAGAGAAGTTCAGAATTGCTAGTGTGTTTCTAGATTAAATAAACCAACAATCTATGGCAGGGCAATGTGATACAAGCCTGGAATTCTAGCACTCAGACTAAGACCAGAGATTAGAGAGTGGAATTACATAGTGATACCTTCCTTGGACCAGGTAGTATAATTTTGTCTCAATAAAACAAACCAAATTACAAGAAAGAAATACACAGTTGGAAGTTTGGGCTAATTTTGTCATTATGTTTTGAGTAGTGAAGTTTCCAGTTGAAATGCAACTAGTATATAATCCTCAGTTGTGTTTTAAATCTCTCTTCATTACAGAATATTCTTAGATGCAAAATAGCTCATGATTCCCATCCAAAATTTGAAAAAGTAAGTAAGCGTCATTCTGTTGGATGCCAAAGAAATGATGAAGTTTTACAAAACTTAAGCCCGGAGAAATAGCACAGTTCTTCTAATGTAGGACTTTGTGGACCTTGCGAAATTAGAATTTAGATTCAAAATAAATTGTTTCTTTTTGTAGTTCCATATTCTATTGGATACTACAAAATTCTTTTTAAGTAGAGGTTTTAACTGACAAATTCACAAATGATTCTGGCATTCAATTTGCCTAGAATATTCTTTCAAGAGAGTTATAATTAGAACTTAGTTAATAGATCATTCCAACAGTTCATGTATAAAATGATAATGTGAATAATCTAGACAGAGTTGCCAACGAATGGATGATATTAATTTATAAATAAAAAAAACACTTTTTGAGGGTTTGGTATAACATGGTATGAAGAGAATAATTGTGTGACATCTTCTTTCTTCTACTTATATGTTAAACTGGAAGCAATTTCCTTAATTATGTGCCTCTGTATACAATGAGAAAATTGCTAGATTTGGGTTAATTTTTAGTTTTTTTTGGGGGGACTTCAGGTCGTGAGGCCTGAACTCTGGGCCTGGATGCTGTCCCTCAGCTCTCCAGCTCAAGGCTAGCACTCTACCACTTAAGCCACAGCGTCCCTTCCGGCTTTATTTCTTTTTGCTTATGTGGTGCTGAGGAATCGAACCCAGGGCCTCATGCATGCAAGGCAATTGCTCTACCACTGAGCCACCTTCACAGCCCAATTTTTGTTTTTGTTTTATTGGACTTTAACTCTGGGCCTTGACAGTGTCTCTGAGCTCAAGGCTCCTGCCCTACCACTTCAACCTGTGCCACTTGTGTCTGGCTTTTTCTGAGAAGTTTATTGGAGATAAGATTCTATGGGACCTTCCTGCCTGGATGGCCTTTGAACCATAATCATCTGATCTTAGTATCCTGAATATCTATGATAGTTAAAAAGTATAAATATAAATAATATTTGCAAGAGTTCTGATCTCAAGAATACCACTGGGGGAAAATTGATGCAACTGAGTTTATAGTGGTGTTCTTTGCAGAACAAGGAAGGCATCACAATACCAGAGATGCAGTATTTTTTCACAGTACAGATAAGCTATTCATGATGTGAAATAAGGGAATTTTAAGGTGCACCTTACAAGTTGGAAACTGTTGGGCTAGGATGACTTTATGGCATAAAGCTTAGGATTGCTTACTCTTGAAGAATTATTACAGATGCTTCATAGTTTTATCCTCTACAAGAATGTGGCTATTTTTCTGTTGACTTCTCAATGTGTAACACCCCATTGGAATCTGCATCCATGGCAGATTATATAACATGAAAACAAGTACTGTTTTGAATCTCTCAGGTATGGAATGTTCAGAATCTGAAAATGAGTAGTTATTAGTCATAGGAATTTTGAAGAACACATATATTCTGTCCTCACAACTTATTTAATTTTAAAAGTTATGGGTTTCCATAGAAGTAAATTGTTTTTGGTTTTATGTGTGTGAAGTGCTAAATTTATTTTTTTCCAAAATATACAAATATATTGTGAAAATATTGTCTAGTTGGATAACATTCAAGTTGACGACCTTCTGATAAAGAAAGGGTAATTAAATTAGATGCCAAATAGTATTGATTTTTTTAATTTTACTATATAAAAAATATTGTTAACTATACCAATACAGTGAAATTTTATTTTATGCAGCTTATTTTTTAAATATAATTTTATTGTCAAAGTGATGTACAGTCGGGTTACAGTGATTGTAAGATAGTGAATACATAACTTTTCAAACTTGTTACCCCCTCCCTCACTTTTCTCACAATTTTCCTTCACCTACGTACCCCCTCACAAGTTGTAATGTATATTTCCAACATATTGTCTTGTGAGTATTGCTAATGCATTGGTTTGACCTTTGTCATTTGTGTCACCATTGTGATGTTCCTCTTCCCTTCCCTAATTAAGGTAAATGTATACACAATACACAGGGTACCAAAATCAAATACAGCAAAGGATAAACCAAAGGGGAAAAACCAAAGAAAATAGAAATCACATAATACATAAAAAACAACAACCGCAAATAAAATTCTCTGATTCCATATCTTGGAGTTCATTTTGTTCAACATCAGCTTATATGGTCATATATATGCCTAACGAAGCCACTGGAAAATAATAGTTGCATGGACACTATATCGTGAAAACAACATGTTAACTGTTTTTGATGGTAAATGTGGAATTAGGATTGGTGAATTTGCGGTTTTGATAAAGGAATTTCAAAAGAGTTTTAAAAATATGACACATAAATTTTAATTGTTCAAACTTTTAAACAACGTAGCCTATTAAGAAAATTTAAAATTGCCTGGGAAAATAGACTTTCATGCAAAGAAATCCATGGAGACTTAGTGGAAAGGGAGCAATGTGAGTGAAGATGGCTCATTTTCACACTAAACAAACAAACCTCAGAAACCTTGCTGTAAATCCTGTAGCTTTCCTTGAAAACTGTCCTTACCCAGGAAATATTCTCTCACTGTGTGAAATGAGGTTATAGTGCAATTTAATTCAAATTTCTTAAAAAAAAAAGACATCAAAATTTGTGAATTGACCTTTAATTACCAAACAGTAATCCTCTGAAAAAGATAATTTGGGTCAAAATATTTAGGGAGAAAGTGCCCTCCACAATGAAAAAAGCTATTGGGTTTACACTTTTTGTTTGTAATACTTTCCACAATTTCTTTGCACGTGAATCGTTGAAACACAGAAAAAATTCTGATTGGATACTTCAAACCAGTGATTTCACATTTCTAAGTGGCTCACAAATATAAATCCTTATTAAAATGAGATAGTGAATACTTCTCTTATTACATAAGCCAAAAAGTTTTGGGATCAGAAAAGAATTGACCACATGGAAAAAGTAAGGAAAGAGTGTTCTTAGAAGCCCTAGCTAAGCAAATTGGCTTCAACAGTGGAGGCAGGCCAAAACTTTTTGATATAGATTGTAATATTTTTGCTACCTAAAGTGATTTTACAGATTTGGCTCACTACAATGCAGAACTGATTGAATGAAGACATGAAAATAAATCCCACATCCAATGGAGGCAACTTAAAAGAGTTTTAAAGGAGAAACCATGAAGATGTAGCAGTGGGGGAGGTCTTAGAGTCCTTCACCTTCACTAGACTTGGAGCCAAGAAGCTGTGATTAATCGGAAATCAGGCAAGAGCTAAGAGGAGGACATAGAAATAGGACATAGAAGCATTGTCCTTTGTAACAGACACTGTCATCCAAGGTATGGGTGCTTTAACTTTATTCTCTTCCATATATCTTGTTGACCAAATGCAAGACTAAGAGAAAAATAATCTATTGAAATAATTTTGCAAAGAATAACTTCACTGTTTCTGATATGGTATCTAAGGAGAGTCTTAAGAGAGAAGATAAAAGTGGAGTATTCTGCGGTTTCCTCTAAGCATCTTATTAGCAAAGGATATCTTTGAGGTTAGACGTGATTGAACCAAAAAGTGTTGGAATACTTATGTTTGTGGGCACTTTAGACACAAGAAGACTTTCTTTCTTTTTTTTTTTTTTTTTTGGGTCCGGTCGTGGGACTTGAACTCTGGGCTTGGGCGTTGTCCCTCAGCTCTTCAGCTCAAAGCTAGTGCTCTACCACTTGAGCCACAATGCCACTTCTGGTTTTTTTCTTTTTGCTTATATGGTCCTGAGAAATCGAACTCGGGGCAGCAAGCATGCAAGGCAAGCACTCCACCACTGAGCCACCTTCCCAGCCCGACACAAGAAGACTTTCAAGGCAAAAGAAAAAAAGAAAAACGGATATCCAAACATTTGTGATCACAGTTTCTTGGACTGGTTTTTTTGAAGACAAAGTTTTACATTACAGTTTGTCCTGATTAACATCAATGTTGGGTTCTTATGGCAACCAAATGCAGGGGTGAAGTTTAATGGACTCCCTTGAACAAGTAAACAGCATGATAAAAAAAATTGCAAATAATATTTAGTGAATTACTTTCACCAATTACTTTTCCAGAATAAAGAAGGAAATATATAATTCAAAATTAATTGACTTAAAAGTATGAAGAAAGAGTAGTGAAGAGAGATGAAAGAAAACATAGAGAATTGTTTTCTTTCCAGCGGAGTAATGGGTTCTTGATCTTTTCTCTTGCATTCTATCTTCACAAGCTATCAAGTGTGGCTCAGGAGTGGAGTATCCAGTTCAGAGAGAACTCGCAGAAGGAAGATAACATTTGCAGCAGATATAGGTGATTTATAACCTGAGACAATCTATTCAAATCTGTTCAAATTTCTCCCCTACCCCAAACTGCCCTCTTTTAATAGTTTTGTTTGCTTTTCTTAATACTGCCCTTCATGAACTGCTTAAAATTTTGAGAGGTCATATTCATACTCTCTAGAGATTGCTGTTTGGTTATAATTTTTGTGTGTTTTTTAACTGAATTTCAAAAGGTTGTGCAAGTGTGTTACAATTAAATATGTCCATCTAATTGTCCAATGCTCCTGGATCAGATTTCACTCCTTCTATCATAGTCAACCAACTCCTTCTACAAGATGTATTTCAGATTTACCACTTCCTTATCACTTGTGTACATTGATATTCTAGCTGTGCTTGCCCCTTGTTCCATTTTTCATTCATTCTATGTATTTACAATTATTCCTCTCTAGCTTCAACTTCCTGATAGTCATTCTGTTAAACTCTCTGTTGATAGTTTGAAAGGTTTATATACATTCCATGGAGTTTCAATCCTGCATATACTTGAACTTATGTCAGCTTATATTTCCATAATTCATTCATCTGCAATAATAATTTGCAAGACTGGAGGCGTGAAGCACCTAGACATGATTTAATTCTCATCCATTTAGAAGATTAATCGTTAGTCAACAAGAAAGTTTAAAAATGGTTTAGAATGTATTCCAAACAACCAATTTTTATAAATGGCTTTGTGCAAGGGTGTGTGATTATTTTATTTTACATGGGATAATATTTTGTAGTACATTTAAGTTTTGAAAAAAAGAAAATTAAAATTTACTATTATAGAGGAATATGATAGAAATAGAAGACAGATTTTATGTTTGTCACATCTCTGACGAGTACCCATATTCAAGATTTACTATGTTAGACAGATAGGAAAAGCATAAAATAACATATGATAAGGCAACTATTTGTGACTTTTTAAAATGTACCTTATTAAATGATGAAATTTACTTTATTATCTAACGTTTGGGTTTGAAATATGGGAGGCTGATACATTTAACAAATTTGAAAGGCACCTAATGAATAACACAAATGGTGGGTGGTACTATTTCTACAGTTTAATGAATGGTTAAACCTGATTGGCATTAGTGCTGGGTAAGTAAATCAACTCTATTGTACCTCTATTGTAACTCTATTGCCACTAAGTATCATTTATTTGTCAAATGTTATTTTGGCGAATGTGATTTTTTTTTTTGGTAGTTCGTGGGGCTTGAACTCTGGGCTTGGGCACTGTCCCTGTGTTCTTCAGCTCAAGGCAAGCACTCTATCACTTGAGCCACAGTGCCACTTCTGATATTCGAGTGGTTTATTGGAGATAAGAGTTTAAAGGATTTTCCTGCCTGGGCTGGCTTTGAACCGTGATCCTCAAATCTCAGCCTCCTGAGTATTTAGGATTACATGCGTGAGCCACTAGTATCTGGTTTGCGAATTTGATTTTTCAAAGATTATTTGAAAAAGAATACACTTTCAGGAGATTAAATATTTTGAGAATGACAACATTTTTATACCACAGAACCAAGTTTTACTGAAGTACCAGTGTCTTTTTTTTTATTGTGAAAATACTGTACAGAGGGGTTTCAATTACGTGGGGAAGATAATGAGTACATTTCTTATCAAGCATTGTAGCCTCCTCCTTTGTTTCCACTTCTCATCCTTTAGCATCCTCCCCCTGCGCCCCGACCCAATCTTCCCTCCCCTCTCCCGCACCCAAGTTGTAAAGTTTGTTTTCGACATGGCAACTTGTACATATCACAGTGTTATCAAGCACTAAGGATATTCTCAATTAATTTTTTTCTGAATTACATTTGACCTCTAATTCAAGTTTTCCTGACCTTTATAGACCAATTGTGAATCTATCCTTCCAGGAGCTATTTTTCAGGCCCACTTATGCTGGACTGAAATCGTTCATTAATCATTAGGGAAGGGGTATTAAAAATAGTCTTGTGACACTTTGTGATCTTGTTCACTCCTATGGGCTAGTCATCTGTAAACCGAAAGTTTGAATTGCAGTACTTTCTCATAGATTTTGTGGTCTCATCCTTCATTTTAAGTTGACTTGCATTTCACTATTGCTTACTGCTAATTCCTGCTTCTCAAGGAATTGGGGCCCTGAAATATTATTGGAAATGAGAAATTGACATGGCTCTTCAATTATTTCTGTTGGCATGTTGCCTGGGCCTAGTTGAGAAGTCTTGACCCTGTTATATGATGATGCGGGTAACTGGGACATGGGATCCTAGGACCCATACATCTTGCAGAAGATAATATCTTGTATACATAATATCAGAAAAATTTGGGTATAATCAATAGGTATGCTTCAGAAATATGGAGAAAAAACAGTTTGGAACAAGTGAGTTGAAACAATAAACAGAGCAGCAGAGTAAAATTCCTTATACTTTAGAGGAAATCAACATTTTTTTTTTTACCATGTGAATTCAGAAGAACAAGAACACTTAGAAGGTATCACAAGTTTATAGTGAAGACATTACATTGATACTTTTTATATTCTAGTTTGTATTCTAAACCTAATTATTTGTATTCTAATTTTCTTTATTGGAATAAATAATTATCAATTTATTTGTCAAATTATCAATTAATTCTACTAAGTTTCACTGTGTGAAATATGAAATCAGCACATATAAATATAAAATATATAACTATATATAATATAATAAAAAGTGCACATGTTTTGCATTGTTCTGTTGTGGTTAGGGTATCAAAGACAACTCTGTTTTAAAGTATTATTGCATTATCTGTACCTCAGTGATAGGTAGAGTTAGACCTAAATCTTTAGCATTTGTAGATTTACAGCCTGGAGGCAAGAGGAAACACTGTGATTAAACATTACCAATTTAAGGCTTAATAATGAGGAGAAACATGGACTTCTCCTGGAGCTATGGAAATATTTGGTGATAGAAAGGCAGTAGTGTAAGTTCCTGCCTGGTTGGAAGGTAGACAGTCCAGACATTAGGAAATCATGCATATGACGAATTTTTTTCACCTTGGCGTTAGTTACTTTTGAAATGGTAGGTATAATAGACACTTAAATTTTGATAAAATACCTTCTAGTCTGAACAGTTCTGCTGAACTGTTCATCTCTCTATGATCCCTTGTAACTAAGATTAGTTTTGTTCCAGTAAGACAATCTATGCTGTCAGGGTAGGATATTCTGGTTGGTCTGTTCCTACATAGAAGAAGGATAAAGGGTCAGGTAGAAATTTGTGCCAGTAAGACCTCATTTGGAAAATTTAAGCTGAAGAAGTTTAGAAGTAGCTCTTAAGCAAGGCTTACGTTGAATCTATTAGCTCCACAAAGCTAACTCAGTTACATAAATAAGAACTTGAAAAAGCCATCACCTTAGGACCTAGCTATAAGTGCTTCAAAGTATGATCAAATCTAAAATGAAAAAGCCTTAAAATTGTCATTGACAAAAAAACGCAAATGTGAGCAATCGACCGAACAATGTAATTTTTTTTCCACTATACACATTATTTTAGGGAAATGAGATCAATAGTATTGTTAGGAACAATAAGGTTTCCTTGCTACAAATAGGCACCCAAGGATATAAGCCTGTATAAAGATTGCATCATTAACTACTTAAATTTAGAGGATACTACATGCTTCAGCAGCACGTATACCCAAATTACAACAATACAGAGATTAACATAACACTTGCACAAGGATAATATGAAAATTTGTGAAGTATTCCATATTTTCCATTGATCAGTTGCAGAAATGAAAAACAGTTATTAAAAGGTTAATTACAAAATTACAAGTGTAAAAATATATGCAAGTGTTAGAATTAAACGTTAGTTTGACATCAGTGTATTAAATCTTCACCTTAGAAAGGCCTTTACATAGAACTTCACAAAACTTTTGAAATTAGCTAACATTATCATTTTATCCCAAAGAAACAAACTACTATAAGAACCTAGAAAAAGGGGCTGGGAAGGTGGCTCAGTGGTAGAGCGCTTGCCTTGCATGCTTGAGGCCCTGGGTTCGATATCTCAGCACCACATACGCAAAAAGAAAAAAGTCAGAAGTAGCTCTGTGGCTCAAGTGGTAAAGCGCAAGCCTTGAGCTGAAGAGCTGAGGGTCAGCTTTCAGAGTTCAGAGGCCCAGAGTTCAGGCCCATGACTGGACCAAAAAAAAAAAAAGAACCTAGAAAATATAATCTTAAATTTTCTATACGAAATGCAATCTGAAAGGACACATTTATTAATAAATAACATATTATAAAACAATGTTGAATTCAAAGTATATCTAGGAAAGAATTAAATAGATTATGGATATTATGCAAACACAGAATATAGAATATTTTAAAATATTCTTTTTTCAGTCAAGAACCAGAAATATCTTTAGCTTCTGTACCACTCATTTCAACAGATAGGATCAAATTATTTCTGATTAAAAAATCACAAACTCTGCAGAAATCATTATAGATGTACACAAACAACTCAAATACATTTTGACATCAAAGTCAGGCAATTCAATTGGAAAAATTCCACGGAATTTTTACAGTAAGATATTGCTGTTATTTGGATTGTGAAAATATTTTGTATGGACACAAAGAATGGACCGGCATTTTGATGTTTAAGAAACGTAACTGATATCTTAGCTATGCTAAATAATGCTGCGATAAACATAGTTGTTCTGGTAGCTTTAGTATGGTCTTGTTTGATGCCCCTAAGTAGATGAATGGATTAAGAAAATAGAATTCTATGGAATGGAATTTTATGTCTCCCTCAGAAAGAATGCCATTGCCCCATTTGTAAGGAAATGGAAAGAATTGGAAAACAATATATTAAGTGAAGTAAACCAGGCCCAAAGAAACATAGATCCCATGGTTTCCCTTATTAGCAATAACTAATATATGTCTGAGACAAACAGAAATGGTCAGATAAGTTGATATTAGTTGAATTGAACCCCAAGATAAGGATTCAAATGTTACTTTTTTCTTTCTTGCAATTGTTTCTAACATATTTATAAGATGATATCTTTGCTGCTTTGTATGTCCTTCCACCACCGTAAAACCCCTACTTTAATTTTATTTGATGTTGGTATGATTTGTGGATGGAAGGGAAAAAACAAATTGTTTAAATAGGGATACAGGTTGACCCATTGCAACAATGATATATACAAGACGTCAGGTAGAAAAACGAACTTTACAACTTTGACGGGGGGAGGGGTAGTGAGGGGGGATGGGAGTGGGAGGGAGATGAGAATGTATGGGAAGGGGAAATAAAGGAGGAGGCAACAATGCTTGATAAGAAATGTACTCATTACCTTACCCATGTAATTTTAACCCCTCTGTATGGTGTTTTCACAGTAAAATAATAAAATTCAACAAAAAAAAAGATAAAAGAAAAGAAACTTAACCGAGCCATTACAACTTAATAGAACAATTTGTACAACCTTCCACAACTTCAAAGAGTAGTGATACATACTTATCCTTTTGGTAATATTAAAGGCAGTTTCTTCCAAGTTTTTCTTCAGACCTGGTTTGATATAATGGTTCAACAGAAGGAGATCTAGTGTATCTTTGCTATCTATATTCCCAGCAGCAAGATGCAAGGGAGTCAAGAGGCATTTAGTTTGGGCATTGGTATTTGCATCATGATGAAGTAAGAAAGACGCCACACTGGTATTATTCCACGAGTAAGCATTGCGCAGGGGTATCCAGCCATTAACAATTATTGCATGAATATCTGCTGCTTGAGCCACCAACTCATGGACAATGTCTACATGTCCACTGTAGGCTTCCCGATGAAGAGGGGTATAATCATTGTCATCCCTAGTATTCACATGAGTGGCCTTTATGGAAAGTAGTCACCACACTATAGTAAGCCGATTATTTTCAGCAGCACAAAGAAGAAATTTGCTTGGATCCTACTCCATTTTTTTTTCTTGCAATTGATACAATTTCTCACTTTTTCGTTTTGTTACTCATCTTCATCAGAATTGCCTAACTAGAGTCTTTCAGTGCCAGTGGGAATAAGGTGTCCATGTATTTCCCCAATAGTTCATAATGGTTGAACTTGTGGGAAAAATACAGTGAATTTTCTGCATCTGTTTTTTTCATGATGATTTATTTTCTCTTTTTACATTTTTATTATTCTAAGTCATTCTAACTGGAAAGTAGGGAATTGATGGAGAGCAAAGGAGAGATGTTCCTCCGTATCCAAAGGTACAGACTGAAAATGAGGATCATGTGCAGCTTCTCCCAGGAATGAGAAAATAGAAGGTGGCTCAGTGGTAGAGTGCTTGCCTTGCATGTATGAGCAACGGCAGGTCATGTCCACTTTGTAGCCTTGTCATTCAGACCCACGGTGCAAAGAAAAAGACATAATACCCCAGCCCTCTGAAGCTCGCCACTTTTTGTGGTATCCTACTTTTTTTTCTTCCTGCAAACCCCCAGGGCCTAGGATCCCAGGATGGGCTATGGGTCCAGAGACTGCACCACAGCCTAGGGTGATGGAAGCTGAGTCAGCATAGCCACAACCTGAATTCAAGCCCCGTGGTTAAAAATAAAGAATTAATAAAACAATTAATTAATTATTTAACTAAATTAAAAAGAAATAAAGATCTCTGGTTTGGAATTTCTGCCAGTTTCCTTCCTTAACCTGGAATTTGTACTCAGGGTCTTGGTAAATCTGTAGCAATGTGAGGGAAGGTGCAGCGTTGCCACTACTTGAGTTCAAACCCCGTGCCAAGCCAAAAATAAAAAAAAGTCACTGAGCTCGGCAGGGGGAGTAGTTGTGGAGATGGGAGGGAAGGGAAGGTAGGGGGAAAACAAACAAAAGAGGAGGCAACAATGCTCAATAGGAAATGAACTCATTACCTTGCTCATGTAACTGTGATCCCTCTGTACAACATTTTTGCCATAAAAATGTACAAAAAAAGAAAAAATGTAGTGCTCAGAGAAGCACTTTGGGGATAATGGAAGGATGTCTGAAAAGCTGTATAAAATTCTACACTGCTTTTTTTTTTAAATGCTCTGTATGAAACTGAATGAACATAACTGCTTTCAGTAAAAAAAAAAAAAAAATTAAGCTACTGTCGTGGAACTGGGGTCAGTATTTCTGTAATTGCTGTGATTTGATCTCACCCTCCAGGTAACTCTTTTGCACCAAGAGTGAAGACGAAGCTTACTGTCTTTGAGGAAAACAAATTCAGGCTAGAGTTCTGAAAGCCCAAATGAATGCCCTGCAATGGAAAATAATATTACTATACATGTGTAATATATGATATATACTTACATATGTATGTTTATTACATATAAATTTTATTATTGATTTTGTATTTTATTTTTTATTTGATTCATTTATTTATTGTTTATTGTATTTAGTATTATTATACACATAATATTTAGTACATGTTTTACATTATAAAATGATTCACAATAATTTAAGACATTGATTCATTTTCATTTATACTTTATTAAGTGTTGAAACATGATACATAATTAAATGGAAGCATTTGTTACAGTCTTCACATGTTTAGAGTCTCGCCCACAGATGAGCTTTGTCTTCTTTATCTTTGGAAACCTTCCTATAGGGATTTCTTTAGATGATTTATAATCAGAGGTCTTTTCTTGAGGATAGGCAAGTTGAGGGATAAAATTTAAGGGTGGGGCTAGAAATGTGACTTATTGGTAAGAAGCTTGCTCAGCATGCATGAATGCCATGGTTTGAATCCTCAGTGCCACATACTCAGAAAAACCCAGAAGCTGTGGAGTGGCTAAAGTGGTAGAGCTCTAGTCTTGAGATAAAGAAGCTCACAGAGAGTGCCCAGGCCCTAAGATCAAGCCCCAGGATTTTCAAAAATAATAGGCCAGATTCTGGTGCTGACATCTGGAAAACTAGCTTCTCAGGAGACTGGGAGCTGAAGAACACAGTTCAAAGAAAGGCTAAGCAAGGAAAGCCTGTTAGACTCTTATCTCCAATGAACCACCAAAAGACACTGTGGCTCAAGTGGTACTGTTTGCCTTGAGCTGAAGGGCTCAGAGACAGTGCCCAGGCTTGAGTTCGAGACACACAACTGGAAAAATGTGAGGGTTAATCAAAGTACTTTTCCTATTTGCTAATTAAGAGAACATTCTCTGGAAAATGAATGCTGATGTATACCAGAATTGGAGTCAGAGCTCAAGGTTCAAGTTTAGTAGATCCATATGCCCAGTCTCTGAGACTCTAGCATTATAACCTTGTGTGCTACAGGGTTCTGAAAGATCCAATGTTGAAAGGGTTAATATGCTCCCCAAGCCCTTTGTGATAAGCAGTTGACTTGTACTGAAAATGTCATTACAGTTCTGAACCTAGCAGAGAATCAGTAGCTCATGCCCATCACCCTACCTTAGGAGGCTGAGGTCTCAGGATCACAGGGTAAAGTCAGCCAGAGTAGGAAAGTCTATGACACTCTGACTTCCACTTCTGAAATCTCAGATGTTCAAGAGCTTCCTGGGTTTCCCTTGGTGATGAGAAGTTACTTGCACTCTAAATGTTCTTAAAGTTCTCAAGCTATAGAAGCAGGAAAGAAACATTATTGACCCATCATGGGTTCAAATGAAGTTCTCAGGGTCAAAGCCCTGTTAGCAGGAAGAACTCCATTATATCACTGTATTTGAAGGACAGAAAATAGTTGCAAAAGCCAGGCTAGGTGAAAAGACCAAGGCCTGCAGGATTAGGAGGCAGAATGTACACACTCAACAGGAAAGTGAGCTGCAAAACCACTTCATTAATTCCAGGCACAATCAGCAACGGGGGAGGGGGGACTTCAAACATTTGTTAGAGTTATACCAGGGTCAGGCTTTTCTCAGCCTCTTCAAACAATGACTGATTAACCTTCCTCCCTCAGGTGAAGGGAGCCTCAAACTATCTTTAGGTTACCAACAGAGAGCCAGTTTAGTGTGCGAGTGTTTGTGTGTGTGGGGGGAAGGAACAGAGTTGAAAACCCTGATCTCTGGTTTTAAGGAGTGGGTTTTTCACTCTTTATTTCTCAGATTTGAAGGCCCTTCTTCTACCTCGGTGAGTCCAATCTCCTTCCTTCCTTCTGCACATCATTAATGCCAATCCCCAGTCCAAAGAGAAGCAGGGCCATTTCTCTTCTCTCTCCAAGCACCTGGCTCTTCCCTCTTGGCTCTGGGGCCCTCAGCTGCCTGAGAAGTGGGAGAGAGACAGTCTTCCTGCTCTGTGGTTATGTGAATGCGATGCTGGTATCCTGGCACACTGCAGAAGGCCTCATGACTGCTAATTGTTCCCTTCTTCCCTCTTGACGTCCAAGAGCAGATTCATCTATCATGTTTGTATCTATCTATCTATCTATCTATCTATCTATCTATCTATCTATCTATCTATCTATCTATCTATCTATCTATCTATTATCTACCCACCCACCTACCTACCTACCTATCTATCTCTTTGTCAGTTCTCCGTTGAACTCAAGGCCTGGGCACTATATGTAGCACTCTATTACTTGAGCCACAGCACCAATTCTGGCTTTTTCTGTGTATGTCCTACTGAGGAATCGAACCCAGGGCTTCTTGCATGCTAGGCAAACAGTCTCTCACTAATCCACATTCCCAGCCCTCTCATCTTTTTCTTAATGGTATTTTTTACATAAGTATGCTGCCATTTTTCATCCGCAAGTTAATTTTTCTGAATACCGGTTACTTCTAAGAAACCTGATCTTGTCTTCCCTTGCCTGATTTGTGATTGTTCCTGTGTTGGCCTCATAATAAAATGTAAATAAACCCTGCTGAAAGCCTAAGTGTGCATCATATAAGGACACAGGCCTGACACCCTGGAAGAGAAAAGCTATGGGCCTTAAATCAAGATTAAGATGCAGTTCGTGCAACAGACATCTCTGGAAAATAAATCAGTAAATAAAAGCAGAAGCATAGCATATGGTCTGTTTGCACTCAGGGAGGTAATACACGCATAAGTAGGTAAGGAACGGATACATAACTTGGCCTTCTCCCTTTGAATTTTTTTGTAGTCATCCCAGGGCTTAAACTCAGGGC
Source organism: Dipodomys spectabilis (assembly GCF_019054845.1). Classification (NCBI taxonomy): domain Eukaryota; kingdom Metazoa; phylum Chordata; class Mammalia; order Rodentia; family Heteromyidae; genus Dipodomys; species Dipodomys spectabilis. The sequence goes on along the minus strand of NW_024872517.1, from coordinate 7,815 downwards.
CCTATACAATCCTGAGATGTGTTACTCAAGGCTGAGGCTCTACCACCACCACAGCTCCACTTCCAGCCATCTGGTCGATAAAAATTGGACATAAGCACCTCCCAGGCTTTCCAGCCTGCTCTGGCCAATATCTCCTGCTTGGCTTTCTCTCTCAAAGCTGGAGCTCTTCCCTCTAGGCCACTGCTCCACTTCTGATTTTCTGGTGGTTTATTGGAGAAAAGAGACTCACAACTTCCTGCTCAGGCTGGCTTTGGACAGCGATCTGAGGAAGATTCAAGCAACTTTCCTCAGGGATTCGCCGAGGAACCGCTCCACACAAACCTTTAGTCTAAATCTCGAGAGGTACTGGAGAAAAACAGAAACAGGAAGATGTTTCTAGTGTGTTCTAGATACTTAAGGTTGGAAACACTCATAATTAGTAGGTCATTTTATAGGCAAAAGGAGCAGTGCAGACTGCATGAGGATCATTCCAGCTTTTGTTCCACTCATCCTGAGACAGTAAATTTACTGCAGCTCAATGCTAAGTGACTGAACTGATGTGTCCTGTGGACATTTGCTCCCAAATCCTGGAACACTCATTTCTCACTTTTGGTTGCAAGCCTGTGACCAGAGGAGAAGATGAGGAGAGAAAATCGTTTTCAGAGAAAGCAGCTATAAAGAACATTGGGTAGTTTACTTATAAATTCAAACCAATGGAATGACCCTGTTAAGAAGTCAGCTTGTCCAGAGTAAAAAATGAAGAAGGAAAGAAAGGGAAGAGCCAGTGGCTGCTGACTCTAATCTCAGCTCTGAGGAGGCTGAGATGTAGAGAACCTTAGTTTGAATCCAGCCAGTATTGGAAAGTCCATGACACTGTTATTTCTAAGAGCTCAGAGAAAAGCCCAGATGTGGGGCCTTTAATGCAATACCTGAGCAAAAGCAGCTCAGGAACAATGCCTATGCTCATAATCCAACCCCAGGACCTGCCCCCACAAAAAGGTCCTGTACCTCCATGTGTTTGCGTGTGTATGGATGTTCCTTTAGGTGTAGCTCCAGAGTAGTTATAATGAACAGCACCAAACTAGGAAATTTGTTTATAATACAATGATTTCATAGCATAGAGAGTGCTTTCGAAACAGTGCATGTTCAGGTACTCCCCTTACTGTTCCGTGTAGCCTGAGGGTTTCTCTCTACCCCATGCTGTGGGAAGAAGTCTCACTCATTGTCTGAACATGAAAACAAAAGGCCTTACTCCTGTACAGCGGTGAAACAACTCCCTCTGGGCCAATTAGTGAGTATGAGTGTGGGTAGGCTCTGAAGGCCCAGAGAAAAAGGCCTCTTTGTACCCTAAGCTATCTCTCTCCCCAGTTCGCTGTTTTGACAGGATGCCTTCATTTGTGTAACCTCCATTGGCAGGCCAAGTTCCCTGCACTTATCCTGCCTTTGTGAGACTATATTCCGGTGTTCAGATACACTGCTCAATAAAATTCAGGAGTTCTTCTGGCAGAAAACTAAGATATTGAACCTAATGAAATGTTTAATTGCAGGTGATGATGGGCCTATGATGCGTTTCCTAGGTTTCTGGAGGCTTGGGAAATCCAAGCACATATCACATAACAGAAAGCTTCCTGTCATCTAGGGCTGGTGAAGCTCATCATGTTTTGAAACATTTGACCTCTCCTTGTTGGGCCCTGGGTGGCTAGGTTTGGGTTGAACACAGGGCCTGGGTGCTGAACATGAGCTCAATGGAGAAGCCCAGTGCTTTACCATTCTGTGTCTCAGTTTTACTTCTGGTCTGTGTGTGTGTGTGTGTGTGTGTGTGTGTGTGTGTGTGTGTGTGTGTGTGTGTGTGTGCGCGCGCGCACGCGCATACACCAGTCCTGGAGCTTGAACTCAGCACTGTACTTTGTTTTTCTTGCACAAGGATAGCTCTCTCCCACTTGAACCACGGAGCTAATTCAGGCTTTATTCTAGTGAGGTGGTCCTGAGAAATGAAGCCCAGGGTTTCATATATGCAAAGCACTCTACCCCTAAGGCCCATTCCCAGCCCTCTACTTCAGGTTGTTAGATTTTTTTCTGCTTTTTTGTTGTTGTTGGTTGTAGGAGATGATGCATGGGCCTGTGTGCTGTCCCTGAGTTCTTTAGCTCAAGTCTAGTGCTATACCACTTGAGCCACAGAGCCACTTCAGGTTTTCTGGTGACCCATAGGAACTAAGTGTCTAAAGGACTTTCCTGCCCCAGACTAGTTTGAACTATGATCCTCAGATCTCATCCTCCTGAGTAGCTAGGATGACAGGCATGAGCCAAAAGTACCAAGCTTCCACTTCAGGTTTCTTAGGGGTCAATTGGACATAATAGTCTCATAGGACCTTTTGTGTCTGGGATAGTTTGGAACCTAGATCCTCAGATCTCAGCTTCCTGAGAAGGCAGCTATCGACCCTTAGGTCATGGCACTCTGCTGCAAGGGGATCCGTGGTTCCACATGGTGGAGTGGTAGCGATGTGCCCAAGAGGTAAGGGTCAGAGCCTAGGCCCTGAGTTCAAGGTCATGACTTAGCCAAAGCAGAACAAAACAATTGTCTTCAGGAGACAACTCACTAGTCTTCAGTAATACATAATTTTGTCCCTGCCATGGAGACATATCTGAGCTCAAACTTCTTGTCTGCATAATCGTCTCAGTATGTAGCTCTTACAAGGACCCAATGAAAGAATGCATCCTGAGAAGGACTCAGCACATGGCACTCTTAGCTTGACTCAGCACACAGCATCCTGCGAAAGACTCAGAACATAGCACCCAATGCAAGACTCAGCACACTGCACACTATGAAAGACTCTGCACATAGCTCCCTGTGCAAGACTCAGCACAGAGCATGCAATGAAGGACTCAGCACATAGATCTATTCCACAAGCTGTCATTAGAATTAGGGAAATACTAGAAATATACTGTGACATCATGAATATTGTGACATCACATTGCTAGATGTAATGACTGTTGTGTCACATTGTCACATCACAAATCTGTTCTGACTTCATCACATTTGTGCCAACAAATGCCTTTGGAATCCTCACAATCACATTCTAAAATTATATACTCATTTTGAGTTAATGACAATTGAGGTCTGGCATGCCATTGTCACATCAGCAATCTATTGCAACATCACAAAGGTATTTTGAACTCATCACTATTATGGCATCACCAACTAATTGTCACATAACACTCATGACACAATTTGACATCATATTGCAGTTGTAGTATTACTGTACCATCATGCTTTCACAAATCTATTATGCCCTCATCACATCTTAGAAAATTCATGGCCTTTGGGATATCAAGCTCTTTCTATGAACGTGTTTCATTATGAACTTGTAGCAATTGAAATTTGAAATAAGATGTGACATTACAAACTAGTTTTGACATCACTAACCCATTTTTATATCATTAACATTTTGAAAACTGAAATCTGTTAGGAATTTTAGCACTTTTGACAAAAACACATGGCCTTTGTGTCATTACAGTTCATTTGTGTATGTCATTATGATTTCATTCTCATATCCTCACTATAAACTAATGGCAATTGAGATTTGACATGCCATTTTGACATCACAAACCCTTTGTGACATCATCACCAATTTGACATCAGACTGTCGTTATGACACCATCAGCTCATGGTGACATCACCAAGCTACAGTGACATCATAGCATTGTCATTTTGCTGCCATAGACACACTGTGAAAGTATATCCTGTGATTTCATAATATTTCAAATGTGGCATATCAGTTGATATCAGAAACACATTGTGACCTCATAACCATTGTAACATTATAAACCCTGTGTGACGTCATAACCAGTGTCATATCACATTGTTATTATGACATCTTTAGCTTATGGTGACATCACAAATTGACAATGACATTATAGGATTTGCCATTATGTCATTGTGATATCATAGTCACATTATGAGTGCCTGAGCTGTGATTTCATTGTATTTGAAATGTGGCATATGGGTTGATATTAGAAACTCATTGTGATGTCATAACCATTGTCACATCAAAATCCCTTTCTGACATCAATTTGGCAATGTGACATAACAAAGGCAACGTGATGCTACTAAGGCACCGTGATATCACAATGGTCATGAACTCACAATGGGTTTCTGATATCAACCAACATGCCACATTAGAAATAGAATCAAATAACATAATAGGCAAACACAACGTGTATATGACATCAGAATGACAATGTGATGTTACAATGCTATGATGTCATTGTAGTTTTACATGTGAAAATTAGCTGATGGTGTCATAATGGCAACATGATTTCACAATTATGATGATGTCAGAAAAGATTTGTTATGTTTCAATGGTATGTCTGATGTCAGTTGTCATTAGTTCCCCATGAGGATATGGATACAAAAACGTTCTGTGATGTCACAGAGGTCACGTGTGTTTTCAAAGGTGGTAAGTAGTCATAATAGGTTTGTGATGGCAAAATGTGATCCATAATGTCACAATGGGAATGAGATGTCACAATGGAAATGAGATGTCTTATTGGGTTTTTGATGTCACAGTGGTGATGAGGTCACAAAAGTCTTGTGATGTCAGTTTATTTATAATATCAGAATGATATATCCAATTCCAATTACTCATAATTCAATGTGAGAATACCAGGTGATAGAAGAAGCTTCATAGAATGAGGTCATAGCATGTGAAAACCCAATAGGACAGTGATTTTACAATGACAATGTAATGTCTTAACATCATGTTATAATAATGTTTTGAGGTCACAATTGGTGACGCCATATGGATAAGGGGTCTCAATAGATTTGAGATGTCCCAAGGGGTTGGTGATGTCACAATGGCATGTAGGATCTCAATTGTCATTAACTCATCATACATATATGAGTTTGGGAAGGGATTCTGATGGCACCAAAGTATATGTAATCAAAAAGGTGAAGAACTTACAGGTCTGAGATGTCCAAAGTGACACAATGGTTATGATGTCCAGTGCTGTGATATCATGATGTTACATTGGATTTTAGATATCTCATGTCATATCTGAAATATGAGGTCAAACACAGTATTTCAACTGACAAAGGGCCTAAGATATCACAATGGCATGTCACAAAAATTATGAAGACAGGAGAGGTATTTGATGTCACAGTGGGTTAGTGATATAACAAAAGCAATGTTCTGTGACAAAGAAATTTGATGTCACAAAGGTTATGAGTTCACAATGGTTTCCTGATATCAACTCACATGGCACATTTGAAATTGAATGAAATCAAAGAATAGGCATTCACAATGGGTCTATGACATCCAAATGACAATATAATGTCAAGGCAGCAATGTTTGATAGGATGTGTACTCATTACCTCGCTAATGTAACTGCAATCCCTTTGTACACTATACTTACAATAAATAACAGAGAAGAAAATAAAAAGAAAAAATGATATGGTGTCATTGGGGTTTGGTGATGTCACAATGAGATGAAGATGTCATGATGACAATGTGATTTCACAGTCATAATTATTGCTCAAAGTATTTGTGATGATACAATGCTATGTGTGATCACAATTTTCATTAGTTCACTATGAGGATATGGGTACACAAAGGGTCTGTGATGCCACAGAGGTCATGTGTTTTATAAAGGTGCTAAGAGTTCACAATAGCTTTGTGATGTCACAATGTGATTGCAAAGGCACAACAGCAAGGTGATGTCACAATGGGTTTGTGTTGTCACAGTGGTGATGAGACCAAATGAATTTGTGATGTCACTATGAGTTTGTAATATCACAATGACATGTGTAATTTCAATTTCTACTAGTTCACAATGAGGAAACAATTTTGAAGAAAGAAATTTAAGCTCCAAAGACCTTGAGTTTTTAATCATAACTTGTGTGATATGCTGCCTTTAGTAAGCTTATAATGTTTTCAAACTCATAATAATTCTGGTATGACATATGATATTCGAAATTGACTCTGACATCATGAATATTGTGACATCACAATGATAGCTATCAAGACCATGGTATCATATTGTGAACTCACAAATCTGTTAGGACTTCATCACATTTGTGCCAATACATGACTTTGGAGACAACACAGTCCCTTTGTGAACTCATATCTTCATTGTGAATTAATGACATTTGAGATCTGGCATGGCATGGTGACATTTCCAACCAATTGTGACAACACAAACCTATTATAGTAGAAACACATTGTGTTCTAATAGCCATTGTGGTAGCACAATCCCTTTGTGATCCCACATTTTCATTGTGATATCACTAACCCACTGTGAAATTGCAATCCTCTCATACCCAATCCAGGAACGAAATGTGATACCTGAATTCAGTTGACATCTAGATCATGGTGACATCACACTGATAGATGTTATGAGTATTTTGTCACATCCTGACAACACACGCCTGTTAGGACTGCATCACTTTTGAGACAAGGCATGCCTTTGGAGACATCACAGTCCCTTTGTGAGCTCATATACTCATTGAGAGTTAATGACAATTGAGATCATATGTGTCATTTTGATAGCACCAACCTATTGTGACCTCAAACACCTCTTGTAAATTCATCACCAGTGTGGCCTCACCAATTGTGATATCAAAACTATATTGTCATCATATTGCAACATCCATTACCATTGTGATATCACTGTTCCATTGTTTTTTCAAAAATCTAGTATGTCTTCATAGCATTTTAGAAAATTCATGGCCTTTTATATTTCATTCTTCTTCTGTGAACTCATATCCTCATTGTGAAATAGTTGCAACTGAAATTGGACATGTGATTATGAGATGTGACTTCACAAAACTATTTGATTTCATCACCAATGTGACATCACAAACCCATTGTGAGCTTTCATTGTCATTTGACATCACTATCACATTGTGACATCCCAAACCTATTAGAACCTCTTAGCACCTTTGAAAAAATACATATACTTTGTGACATCACAATCCCTTTGTGTAACTATACCCTCATTATGAACTGACAATTGATATCAGACATGCCATTGTAACATAACGAACCCTTTGTGACATCACCAATGTGATATAACATTCTCATTATGACAGCATCGACTACTTTTGACATCACAAAACTACAGTGATAAGAGGACACATTTTCATTGTGATGTTATAGACAGAATTTGAATGTCTATTTTTAATCTTTTTGTGTGTGGGGGGGGGGGGGTCGTGGGTCGTGGAGCTTGAAATCTGAGCTTGGGTGCACTCCATGCTCTTCAGCTCTAGGTGAGCATTCTATCGCTTGAGCCACAGCGCCACTTCTGGTTTTCTAGTGGTTTTTATTGGATATAAGAGTCTCATGGACTTTCCTGCTTGAGCTTGCTTTGAACTGTTATCTTCAGATCACAGCCTCCTGAGTAGCTAGGATTACAGGTGTGAGCCACCAGCGCCCAACTTTTTCATTGTATTTCAAATTTGACATGTGTGTTGATATCAGAAACATAATGTGACCTAATAACCATTGTAGCATTATAAATCAGCAGTGACATCAAATTGTTATTATGACACCATCAGCTCATTGTGACATCACCAAATGTGGCAGGTGAGTTGATATCAGAAATACATTGTGAGGGCTGGGAAGGTGGCTCAGTGGTAGAGCGTTTGCCTTGCATGCTCAAGACCCTGGGTTCGATTCCGCAGCACCACATAAGCAAAAAGAAAAAAACGGAAGAGGCGCTGTGGCTTAAGTGGTAGAGCGCCAGCCTTGAGCTGAGAGCTGAGGGACAGTGCCCAGGCCCAGAGTTCAGGCCCCACGACCGGACCCAAAAAGAAAAAAACAAAAAAGAAATGCATTGTGA